>NW_026694762.1:0-92542 GCF_021218885.2 Marmota monax
TTATTTATTCCTTGTTAGAATTTAGTCAGAATATTGAAGAGGGGAGTAGCCCCCTTCACTAAGTTCCAGGCCACAGCACTGTGGCCTGGAAATCCATTGCATAGCTCACTAGAACTTCTTCTTCTGCATTCCTTGATTTTTAGACCTGGTGTTTGACCCTTCTGCTGCTAAGAGTTTAGTAGTTCCTTCTACTTACACGCATTTTATCCTAATATAATACTCTGAAACTCAGTTTGGTGTGTGGTTAGTATCATAATGAAACAAATGATTCTTTCCCTAGACCCACCAAACTTGACCCTTGACAAACGTTTTGTAGTCTTCTGTAGCCCATGTTTTCTCCCCCCTTCTCAATTCATAGTAAAGTACCATTAAGGACCTCTAATAGGCAAATCTCATACACTTTATGTGTTCTTATTTTCAGGGCAGTAGACCATTCTGAAGAAAATCTGATGAACTCACAAAATTGGGGGTGTTATTTGGGCCCTGTCTCATGAGGACAAGGCCTACAACCGCTCCTGTGACCATCTTCTCCTCCCTTGCTGCATATGCCAATCAGGTGCTGTTGTGGAGTTCCTCATTACCAACTCACAGATAATCTTTGATGGGTCGCTAGAGACATAAAATGTTTCGTATAGTGCAGGTGTTATTGCACCTTGGGTGGATAAAAGCTGTCCTTCAAAACCCGTAATATCACCAGAACATTCCACAAAGTCACAATATTTTTCTACAAAGCAAGTGAGTTTTGACCATTATAGAATTGCATTAAATTTGTGGTGTTTATGTTAACAAGTTAATAGTCTTTGAACTGTTTATTTTAAGATGAGTTTTGCCTTTAGTTTAAAACTTTTCTTGTGTCAATAGGATATCCACACTGCAGATATTAAAATTGAACATTTTAAATCAGCTGCATCATTTGAGGAATCAGAATGCAAGAAAAGTGCATTGGAAAAATGTGATGCATGTCTCAATGGTGAGTGGTCATGTAACATATATGTTTGCATATATCAAACCTTGCCAAGAAGTCGTGATCAAAAACCAAGGTGAGGGCTGTGATGGTAGCTCAGTGGTAAAACACTTACCTCAGCATGTGTGAGGCCATGGGTTGGATGCTCAATACCATATAAAAATAAATACATAAAGATAAAAATATTGTGCCCATCTACAATTTTCATTTTTTTTTAAAAGGTGAATTAATTTGAGGTAAGTACAAACTTCAAGGTTTTATTAGTTAACTTTGCTAGCTATTGAGAAAGTTTAATGAGTGTCATTAAATGAATATCATGCTTTGTTTCTTTCTTGTAAAAAGATATCTTGAAATTCATAAATTATTTTTGTTCTTCTGAAATTTGTTTTCATCTTTACTTCTTTGTTATCAATTAAAGTCAAAGCAGAAACAAGGTGGATGCCTGAAACTCAAAAAAAAAATAGACTCCTAAAGATTTTTGATGTCCCTTTACCTGTGGCCTACCTTTAGCACATTAGCACACATGTCTTCCATTTTCATGGCTGCAGTCCTTTTGTTCATTTTTTTTTTATCAATTTATTTCAGTAAATGGTTTCTGGTAAGGTGGTTGAAAATCTTCCTTTCGTTACTGCTTCAGTAGATCTAAATCCAAATTTTTTAACATATAGCCATATATGTTAAATTTGATATATAAAATTAATGAAATATCAATGACTATAGCCTGAGAAAGTCTGAAAACAAAGAGAGTCCATTACCTCTCTTCGAAGAAAAGCACTGGACTTACTGATTCCATCTATCTGATTTGATCTTATGTGCTATGAACACTGGCCTCATTTAAGGCATATCTAACAGTCTGAAGGAAGGTTAATAATGCCAAGGGTCATGTCCCTAAATTATTGTTGATTCAGGATTTGAACCTCATCCTGTCTCATTCCTAAATGTAACCTTGTTTCACTGTCCAGTGAAATTGGATTCCCAGTTAGGTATAGTAATAACAATAAATAATTTTAAAATATTTTCAATTTTCATTACATACCAGGTAATTCTGAGTCTTTTCTTTATTAGAGTATTAACACCACATGCTATCATAGCTCCATATAGGAGCCTGTCTTGACAGAAAAAGGCAGGTAGGGCTAGTGCAATAGACTTGCCCAGGGCAGAACTGGAACAGAAGCGGAGCCAGCACCCAGGCAGCTGGCTGCAGAGCCTGCACTCTTCATGGTGCTAGAAGTTCTGCAGGACTGTAAGTATGTTCTGGTGTTTACCGTTCAACTACAATGGCTCAGCTCCCTTCAATGAATGTGGAGAAGGTCCCAGGACAGCAAATCACAGGAGCACTGCCTGGGAACCAGGGAAGAGAAGCCAGCAGCCTCAGGTGAAGAAGGAGGTCAGATAAGATGATGACCTGCAAGTGATACTGATGTGCACCTGTCTGCAAACCACTGCCCAGGATATGGGAGAAGGTCCAGGTGGCAGGGATGAGGACTGTGAGCTATGATCATGGCCATTGGAAAGCCATCAGACCACTGGCAAGGCACACAGTTGTCTAATGTTTCTCAGCAGGGAGAGGAGGATCATAGCCAGAGGGCTGCACCTTTCTAGCAACAGGAATTTATGGGGTATATTCAGCCAAAAAAAGAGTGTGAGGAGGTAGGGTTCTAGGTGAGAAATCAGGGACTTTGAGACCAGACTAGAGGAGAAATAGAAGGAAGTAAGTCTTGGAGTCACCAAGACCAGTAGCAGAATGACAATTTTGACAGCTCTTCAACCTTCCTTTGACCAATGGATGTTGCCATGTATTAGTGGATCAGCTGGGAGAACATCCAAGTCCTCTATGGTGTGTTGCCCTCAGTATGGACAGAATGTAGCTGGAAAGCAGATTAAGTGACAGGCAAAGTCCTTGGGATTCAGCATATGGCTTTGCTTGTTGTACAGAATAGTGTTACTGTTCTAGAGTTACCATTGTCTGCCTGTTGAAATCATGAAAGTCCTAACCCAGAAAATATTCATTCATATGTAGTATATTAAAACAAGTTACTTCAGGAAGTGATTTTTTTTTAATTTTATGTGCTTTGTGGCTATTTGTTGTATTGATTAAGATAAATTTTAAAAACAATGCTTTAATTCAAAAATGTGCCTTTAATACTGTATGGATTTTTAATTCTTCTGCAGAGATGACTGAGAATATTATGTTGGAAAACTATGTAAGACTATATTGTTTGAGAGAGTGCCCATTTATAAATACTCACACTTCCTTATTAACCAAGCTCCATGAAGTTTTAAAAAAAATCTCTTCTTTGTCAGATAACAAAGAATTTAAATCATCATCCCCAAATATGGACCATATGTGTAAAACCAGGAAACCACTTAGTCTGAAATCTGATGTGGCAACAAATGATATACAGAGGCCTATGCCAAGCACCAAGATCAGATGTTTCCCTTTGCTTGTATATAGGTTCCATCTTGCAAGCTTTCCTAATGAGAGAAACAGCAGAAATGTGGGAAATGTCTATTCAGATAAGTTTTGCCAGAATCTTACCTTTGAAGGACTTAATAGAAAAGATACCCCTACTACTGTTGGTTCCCAATTTAATGGCATTGATCAGCAGATTCCACAAAAACCTCAGGGACAATAATGTAAACACAAAATAACTTAACTGGCACAAGTGCAGTGATTGTGCCAAGTGCACCCCAGGAAAAAGTGACAATGTGCATCAGGGTAAGTGGTGACTATTCCAGCAGTGTCACACAGCCCAACATGCCAGCCAGATCAGCAAGAGAGGCATCAGAGAGACCGTCCTCTCATTCTTACCCTCTTGCTCATGCAAGAGCACCCAGAACACTGCAGCTCCATCTCGAGACAACATTTTGCAAACCACCTACCCTGACCAGCAAAGTCAGGGGGACTGAGGAGAGACCAGCTCACCTTCAGCAGCAGTGCCTCCTAGCACAGCTCTTACTCCCTTGAGTCATGTGGAGAAATTTGTTCCAGAGGCAACAGCACATCAGCTTGTCCTTTGCAGCCAGGTGCTGAGCCTAAAAAGAACTCTGAGGAGCTCGGCCTGCCTGACATGAATCCAATGTGCCAGGGACTCAGGCTAAAACAGATGGAAGAATTGTAAGACCTTGAATTTGAAATGCCACAGTTTGTGTAGGTTTGTCAAAATTCAGTTTTTCTTTTTCTTGTTTTGTTTTGTGTCATTGTGTTTATTTTATGAAAGAATGTTGGGACAGACCCCTTTTGTAAAGGATCGCCAAAGTGTGTATTTTGCCTTTTGGCCTTGTATTATGTTTGCTAGTCATATAGAATGGTAGTGTTTTAGTCATATAGAATGATTGTGCATCACTGGTATTGTCTTTAAATTCTGTGTTTTGGAAGTTGTGCATCAAATAAGTATTATAATTTTAAAATTTCAAATTATTTTCTCTATAAAATGATTCATGTAAATGCATCCTTAATGTATGATATTTTTCACAACAAATAGGGGGAGTAGGGGAAATGAGCTTTATTTTGGAGCAAACCTAGTGCTCATTCATAAAATGATTCTAAATGCAAGTGTGTGAAAAATCTTGATTTGGTATGAATATATTTCTTCCCACATAACGTTCTAGTGCATCTTTGACCACTTATGTTGTTATAGTCTGTAAGTAAGCATTGTCAATTCAATTAATTTTAAAATATTGACATAGTTGCTAAAAGCTTGCAAATCTGTATTTAATTGCATTCTACTTATCAATTTTACATATGGTAGTCAATACAGTTGTAGAAAGAAAATGCACTTCAATACTAAAAAGTTTGGAATTGTCATAAAATAAAAATTTATGTGGATAAAGCTAAGGGATAAAACAGTATCAAATGCACTAAAACCACCTAAAGCCAAATAACTAAACTATATATTTTAAATTATTATATATTTATATATTATATATTATGCATTATATATTATATACTACATATTATAGAATTACATATACAGGATATATTATAAATCATGCAAATTACATATAATCCATATATTTTATATATTATATCAATATAAATTATACAAATATAATAATCTTATTATATCTTATTAATAATAATAGAAATTATTATAATTATATTACAATGATGTATAATATAATATAAATTAATATAAATTTAAATATACCATATGATAATATATATTATATATCATATATATAAGTATTATAACTTTAAAATTTCAAATGATATTCTCTATAAAATGATTCATGTAAGTGAAGGCTTAATGTATGATATTTTTGCAAAAAATAGGGGGAGTAGGGGAAAATGAGCTTAATTTTGGAGCAAATATATATTATTTTATTATAATATAATAATATATATTTATATTTAATTTATATATATTAAATATATATATTTATATATATTATATAAATATAGAGCCCCATGATCTAATCCCATTCTAAACTTCTCTCCCTTTTATATGTGTATATAATGTATGTGCAATTTATTTTATTTTATTTTATTTATTATATGTGTATATAATGTATATGCATTTTATATATCATATACTTTTCAATCAATATGCATAATCCATATGTATTTGTATATATAAATATATAATTTATATTAATATAGTTTACATGAAATATATGTAATTTATATATATTTATACATAAATATTTATAATTTATATATAAGAATATAAATGTATTATATATTATGTAATTTGTATATATGAATATATAATATATAATATATTTATAATAACAATATAAATTATATAATATATATAATTTATATATTTTTATTATATGTATATATAATAAAATAAATATATAATATAAGTAATATAAATTAGAATGTTATATAAATATATTTTATTTAATTTATATTATATATGTTATTATGTAATATGCAATATATTTATATAATATTATAATTTAAATTATATAGATAAATTATGTCTTATTTGGCTTTAAATGATTTCAATACATTTGATAGTTTTTAAACCCTTAATTTTATCTGTATAAATTTTTATTTTATGCCATTTGTAAACTTTTTCATATTTTTATAATGGTTTTAAAAATGTGTGCTTCAGAAATTTTTAATTTCAATGCATTTTCTCTTTGGATTATGAGAGTTTTGTTAAAACCATTCCTTTTGGCCAGGCACAGTGATGCATGCCTGTAATCCCAGTAGCTTGGGAGGCTGAGACAGGTGTATCTCAAGTACAAAGCCAGCCTTAGCAATGGCGAGGCACTTAGCAATCCTGTCTCTAAATAAAATTCAGAATAGGGGGGCTGGGGATGTGGCTCAAGCGGTTGCCCGCTTGCCTGACATGCATGCAGCCCGGGTTTGAGCCTCAGCACCACATACAAACAAAGATGTGTCACCGAAAACTAAAATAAATATTAAAACTTCTCTCTCTCTCTCTCTCTCTCTCTCTCTCTCTCTCTCTCTCTCTCTAAAAAAAAAACAATTCAGAATAGGGCTGGGGATGTGGCTCAGTGGTTGAGTGTCCCTTAGTTCAACTTCCAGTACAAAGAAAAAAAATCCTTTTGTATGAAATATTTTGACTTATAAAACACTTTACATACTTTTTCTACCTGGACTATCAACCAGTTAAAACGTATACATCATTAGAATTGAGCAATACTTTATTTAAGTTCATTTTGAGAGTATAGTAAGTCTTATTGTTTGGAATTTGAGAATCGCAGATGACTGAATCTGTTTCATTTATAAAATACCCAGCTTTTATAAACTAGTCCATTCCTGTTATTTTCTGGGTTTCACGATCGTGCCTAAAATAGGATGTAAAAGGGAAAAAAAATAGCCTTCTTTTGTATGTGTGAACTATATTGTGACTCAACTATGATCATGTTATGCTTGATAAAAAAGTATATATAGGTTTATACACACATTATTATATGTAAATTATTTCAAGTACCTCAAGTTATTTTGGCTTCTCTGAAATTGTTGCCTCTTAGAGTATGATAATTTAAGATTATTAACTATTGACTCAGTGGTCAACACATGGGCTCATCACTTGACTATAATATGAAATGTGTTTTATAGCATGTTGTCTTATAGTTCTCTGTAACATTAAGGACTAAGGAGAAATGAACAAATGGCCTTTTTAATGCTAAAGCCATTTTTTTAGCCTTCCTTATAAAAAGTACAAGAATCATATTGGTTTGAAAACTTAAAAATAAAATCAGAGCTAACATTTATTGAGCTTTTTTTGTGTATGTAGACTTTACCAAGTTGAAATTTCACAGCAACCTCTAGTGGGGAAGTAAGCATTTTATAATTCCTATGTTACAGAAGAGGAAACTGAGGCTTAGCTAAGTACATGCTTTTAGTTTCCAGAGATGCAGCAAGCAGAATCAAATCTCAAATACAGGGCTGTGAAATTTTGATTAGTGCTTCTTTTTTTGGGTACCAGAGATTGAACTCCTAAGCTCTCGGCCACTGAGCCACATCCATAACCCTATTTTGTATTTTATTTAGAGAGAAGGACTCACTGGATTGCTTAGCACCTTGCTTTTGCTGAGGCTGGCTTTGAACTTGCAATCCTCCTGCCTCAGCCTCCCAATGGCTGACAGGCATGCGCCACTGTGGCCTGCTGGGTTAGTGCTCTTAATGAATGTGATTACTAAATAATAGCAGGAAACACTGAACAATAGAAAATGCATCTTTCAATGGTTTTTTGTGGTTTTTTTTTTTTTTTTTTTTGTAAAATACACGTACCATTTGCCATTTGAACCACTTTGAAGTGTACAGTTCAGGAACACTAAGTATATTCACATTGTCCAAGATGGCATGTGTTGCTGAATCATCAGATGACAGAAAGCAGAAGGGGCCAAAGGGATGTGAATGATGTGTGAAGCCTCTTATAAAAGGGCACTGATTCTGTTAAAAAATATAGATCCCCATGACCTAATCCCATCCTAAATTTCTCTCCCTTTTTCAGTGGTCACAATGGTGATTGTTACAACATATACAATTGGGGAGAACACATTCAGACCATAGCAACCATGTTTAAGTACAATGTAAAGAGAAATTCTTCTGGAGAAAAAATAATGTTGGTTTAAATCACGTGGAAAGTCCTTTCTAACTCTGAACCTAAGACTGCAGGGTAAATATACCTTGATTATAGTTGGGCTGTGTCCAAACATGTGTCCATACACATGGCAGAGCCCTGTACTGATGCAGCTTGCACCCTGAGGTTTCAACTACCAGCCATGGATCACTGCACTGTGGCCCTGGTTCCCGTCTCCTTCTTGCTACTGACATGAACTAATGTCACTACTGTATTGTAGGATTTAAGGACTGTTGTGTAGTTTAAAGCTTTAGGTTGTTGATATTTAATTATAATAATTCAACAAACATTTAATGATATTTACTATATACTGTCACTATGCTGGATAACAGAGAGAAAACAATCTTTAAAAACACTTACTGGGCTGGAATAAAGCTCCCAGTTAAGTGCTCGCTTAGCATGTGCCTGGCTCTGGGTTTAATCTCCAGTACTCCTCAGTGGCCAAGAGCTTAGGAGTTCCAGTACTGTCTTTGTGGAACTTACAACTTAATACTATCAGAAATGGACAGCTAACTCTCAGTGGATTATATTTTCACATTTGAAAAAGTCACATTTATTCAAGTACCATGGTTTTCCAGAAAAAAAAAAAAAAAAAAAAAAAACAGCAGAATGCCCTGTAAATAAAGTCTGAGAATAGGAGTAAATTTTTAAATTGAAGCTAAAATTGTGAAAATTGTATTGTTTCAAAAATGTTATTTCCCATTTGTAAAATTCTTTTCCTCCCCTTGGTACTGGAGAGTGAACCCTGGGGAGCTTAACTGCTGACTCACATTCAAAGGTCTTATTTTTTGAGACAGGATCTCACTAATTTGTTCAGACTGGCTTTGAGCTTATAATCCTCCTGTCTCACACTCCCAAGCCACTGGGATTGAAGGCATGGACCTCCCATTTCTAAAATTGTGATTTTCATATTTGTACACCCAGGTTTATTTCAGGAGATTCTAATTGAAAAATCTCCTGAAGGATGGGATGTGCTTCAGTGGTAGAGCACTTTCCTTGCATGCTGAGGTCCTGGTTTCGAGCTCCAGTGCTAGAGAAAAGGAAAGAAGGAAGGAAGAAGGAAGGAAGGAAAGAAGGAAGGAAGAAGGAAGGAAGGAAAGAAGGAAGGAAGGAAGGATGGAAGGAAGGAAGGAAAGAAAGAAAGAATGAAGAAAGGGGTAGAGAAAGAAAGCAAGAAAGAGAAAGAGTGTGAAGGAGGGAGGAAGAAAGGAAGAGAAGGAAGAGAAGAAAGGAAGGGAAGGAAAATATTAGGAAAAGAAAATTATAATGAATACCAATTAAAGTGTCTTCTGCTAACCTACATATTAATCATTCAATACAGGATCCAAAACCCTTGTATGACTATTTAAATTAATTAAAATCCCACAAAATCAAATATCAGTTCCTCAGTCCCACCAGTTATTTCAAGAGCTCAATAACCACATAGTCTGGTAGCTATCATATCTGACAGTGCAGTGCAGATACCGTACATTTCTGTCATGGCAGAAAGGTCTATTAGACAATACTGATAAAAAGGAAGCATCACATCAAGGTACTGGTATTGTAGATGTGTTAGAGAAAATTCAAGAAAATTCAACACAACTCATGTTAAAAAAAAAAAAAAACACACTTAGCAAATTGTGACCTACAAGAAAACATCCTGAAACCAAAAGAGGACCTTCTACCAAGCCAGTCAAATCGGCAGCATCTCATTCATGATGTTGGTAAAATAGCATCATTTGGAAAATAGCCTCTTTGCTGTGTATATACTAAAAAGTATCCTAATGACTTTAGAAGTAACAAACTCTTGTGTACAAATCTCTGTGGATTATCAATCAAATGTTACAAATAGAAAACCAACCAGGAAAACTAGTTCATCTAATACATAATAGCACAGTACTAAAATAACAGACTCTAAATTTTTCCAAGAAACAAAGCCAAGCTAGGGGTGTGTTAACACAGTGAAAGTTCTTTTTGACTAACTGCTCAACAGGGGTCAAACTAGACTTCTGAATTTCGTAAGGAATTCTAAATTTTTTGACTGTGATCTGCCTTTAGCTCATTATGCACATATGTGAATATACTTTTTAAATTTAACTATATTTAATTCACTTTTTTCTAATATATTTTATTGCAAGAGTTCATAAACACTGATTTAAAAAAAAAAACTACTGTTGCTACTACAGTTCTAGATACTAGTAGAGCTAAATTCCAATTGATATATGAAAATAGGGCCCTATATGATAACTTTGATCTGAAATCTGGTATCAGTAATCATAAGGTCTAAAAAACACTTCACTGAAGTTTATAAATTCCTATTTATTATATGCTTGGCATTATACAAAGTGCTTAATTCCACTTATCTTATTTACTTCTGTAACAACTATGTGTTATGAAGTAGGTAGTATTAATCCATAGCCTAACAGGCTGATAATAGTTTAATAATGTGCTCCAAATTGTGCTCCTAATGAGTCATTTAGTCAGAATTTGAACCCAGATAGCTTCCATTTGTTTTACTATCTCAAGATCTAGGGCTCATAATGAGGAATATTAAAAAATATATAAGTTAAAATTTTTAATTTTGACTGCTTATTACATACCAGGTAATTCTAATCCCATTCCTTTGTAGATCATTAAGACCACATACCAATATATCTCCACATAGGAGTTGGTCTTGACAGAGGAAGGCAGGTAGCACTAGTGCAATGGACTTGCCCAGGGCAGAACTGGAGCAGAAGCTAGGCCAGCACCCAGATAGCTGGCTGCAGAGCCTGCACTTTTCATGGTGCTAGAAGTTCTTCAGGACTGTATAAATGCTTTGGTGGTTACCATCCAATCACAATGGCTCAGCTCCCTTCTATCAATGTGGAGAAAGTCCCAGGACAGCAAATCACAGGAGCACTGCCTGGGAACCAGGGAAGAGAGGCAAGTAGCCTCAGGTAAATAAGGAGGTCAGATGAGATGATGATCTGCGAGTGATGCTGGTGTGCACCTGTATGCCAACCACTGCCCAAGGATGTGGGAGAAGGTCCAGGTGGCAGGGATGAGGACTGTGGGATATGAACAGGGCCATTGGCAAAACTGTCAGAGCAGTGTCAAGGCACACAGTTCCACTTTCCCACGATATACAGTACACAATAAGAAATGTTGATCTTAACCAGGTGATGGTGCAGTGTACTGAGAATTTATTATGTCAGGTACTGTTCTAAGCACTTTTCATCTAACTCAACAAACTCAAACGAACTCCTAGTTGATCTACAAGGTTAGGCATCTATGAACTCAAACTTGGCCATTTAATTAAGTGCCATTCAAGTTTAGTTTTTAAAAATCTTGATACACACCAGGTACAGTGACACATATTTGTAATCTCAGTGAAGTAGGGAAATATCTAGTTTAAGGGCAGCGTGGGAAATTTAGGAAGAACTCAAAATAAAAAAAGGTCTGGGGATGTAGCTCTGTGGTAAAGCACACCTGGATTCAGTTCCTAGTACCAAAAAAAGAAAAAAAGAGAGAAAGAAAGAAAGAAAGAAAGAAAGAAAGAAAGAAAGAAAGAAAGGAAGAAAGGAAGAAAGGCACTTGTCCCTTTTGTTAAGAAACATTAATTTCTTGCCCTGGAACCAAGGTGCTCCTGAAAAATAAGAATTCAGTAGATGTCCAGATCTTGCTCAGCTTTGAATTCTTGAACTGCTTTCTGAGTACAGAAAATATTGCAGTCCAAACAGGCCATGATGTCTCTAAGCCTCCTGAGCTCATTATGCCATCGCTACATTTTGTGTTTTGGAACTTATAAAGATAGTGTGATGATTTAAAGGTCCATTGATTTATTATTCCCATATGAAAGTGCAGTCTCTTTTAGTTCATCTTCAACAAAATACAGTTGTCAAACTGATAGAATTAGCCAGAATAAACTACAAACAACAAAATAATGTGGTAAGATGTTGGCAAATACCAAAATGATCCTAAGTTAAGAGGCAGCACCTAAGAGCTGCCTTGGATTATTGTCACTGGGCCACCTGTTCGTCTCAGGGGAAGGCTAACCACAGGATCCTTTAGACCATCTGATTTTAAAATATGTGTGTCCTCCCAATTCTGAAAATTCTCTTCCAGACCATGTCCTTAAATTACCCAGATGAATCTTCCTGAACTGATACAAATAATATAGGAAGCTGATTAAGCACTTTCCTAAGCAGCCAATTTAAAAAACCAAAACAAGAAACCCAAAATCCCTCCATGGAATTTTTAGCATGTTTATCATCTGAGGACCACCAGATGGACTCAGTTTGTCCCCTATGCTGAAATAGAGGTGGTCCTGAGTCTTTTCAACCAATGTGAATTGGGGTTTCTGAGCATGATTAAAAAAAAAAAAAGCAACTTCGAGAGAAAGTTTTGTCACAGCCCTTTCAATAATCATTGTCCCTGTGTCTCTTACAATAATGCTTGAAATCAGATGGAGTTGACCCAGTGAGAGGCCAGGATTATAGAAATCTGCTTAGAATTGGATTGAGTCCAGCAGAGCTACTGCAGGAGAAATGCGTTCCACAGAGTGCCCTTCAGAGAACCTCTCCTTAGCCAGACTGCAAACCTTTGACATCTTTTCACTTGATACGTGACCACCTGGAATTCATTTAAACATGGCTGTGAATATATGCTCATACATGTTCAGAACATATTACTTTTGCTTCTCTTTTTCCTGGACAACATATGCAGTCTTATGTAGGATTTTGTTATTTGTAACTCTGGGTTAAGAATGAAATGTTGGAGACGAGAGGAGGAAGCAGCCTTGTGCCAGCCAAGCCAGACCAGAAGAGGAAGCCCGGCGCCAAGCCAGACCAGAGGATGAAGCCCGGCCCTGCCCCGTGTGCTAGTCCAGAGGAAGCCCATCAACCCTTAAAACCCATCAAAAGGGGTGTGGCTACCAGCAGGGTTCTTCGGCTGATCCAGGTACCCAGTTTCCAACTCCCCCACCCTTAGCTGCGATAACTCAAAATATTTCCCACAAGTTTTGGGGTTTGTAGCAATCAATGCAAAACAACAATTGTACAGGCACCTGGTTTCTACCTCAGAGACTAGAGTAGGGAAGATACAGGTGGAAGCTCATTTCCTTTCACACTGGCTATACCCACCACCCTGAATACAGAGGCTCAAGCTAGGAATAGACAATGCCACCTACTGGAAGCAAGGAAAACAGTGTTCTGAGAGACTTTTTTTTTCTCTTTGTTTCTTCCTTTTCTTTTCTCTCTTCCACAACTTCAACATATGTGAAACCAAGAACTGTGCATGAACAACCAAATTACCAAAGTAATATAATATAGAGGAATTGCATATATCCCACCTTCCCCCCATTTTTTCTTTATTTATATCTTACTTTCCTTTTCCTTCTCTCTTATTTCTCTTTTCTTCCTTGTTATATTTTTTTCTTTTTTTTTCATTCGTATTCTCTCTATCCCACTTTCAATCTCCTAACTTTTGCTATGTATACATAGGGTAACTATCTCAATACAGATAGGAGGTTGAGTCTATACATTCTTCCATAAATTACCAGTCTATTGGTTAGAGTTCTCCAAAGGTGCCAAGTTAGTTTAACCTCATACCCTCACTCCTTTCCCTCATCCTTCGCTGAAATTAAGTTTTCTATATGCCACCAGATATGGTATGCCTTTTATGAAACTAATGAATATATTCTTAAGTAATAATTAAAACCAATATCTATAGACTTAGAATCTAACTATAAATGTATTAATAATGAAAACTTATGCTTAGATGATGTACTGTTGATATTGGGAACTGTTAACATTGTCTTTCTCCGCAAAAAGAGGGATTCTGGAGCTATACAAGAACAATACAAATATATAAGGGTAATAACATTAGCACAACAGTTTCACAAAGCTGAAAGAATCATGAGCAGTATGAAAAGACAAGGAAAGAAAGGACTACAAACAATACAGTTCAACGCAACATTAGATGAGGTAATATCTGCAGCTGATGGAATGTCAGACAAAGAGTTCAGGATATACATGCTTCAGATGATCTGGAGTCTCAAGGAAGACATTATACAACAAATTTAGACAATGAAAGATCACTTTGACAATGAATTACATAAACAAATCCAAGAAGCAAAAGATCAACTCTATAGGGAGATAGAGGATATAAAAAACAAACAAACCGAAATCCTGGAAATGCAGGAAACAATAAACCAAATTAAAAACTCAAATGAGAGTATTACCAGCAGAGTAGAACACTTAGAAGATAGAACTTCAGACAACAAAGGCAAAGTTTTTCAACTTGAAAAGAACATAGCTCAGCGAGAATGTTAAGAAATCATGAGCAGAACATCCAATAATTATGGGATAACATAAAGAAACCAAACCTAAGAGTTATTGGGATACAAGAGGGTATAGAGGTCCAAACCAAGGGAATGAGCAATCTATTCAATGAAATAATACTAGAAAACTTCCCAGACTTAAAGAATGAAAAAGTAATCCAAATACCAGAAGCCTACAGGACACCAAATATACAAAATCATAAGAGATCCACACCAAGACAAATAATAATGAAGATGCCCAACATACAGAATAAGGAGAGAATCTTAAAAGCCATAAGAGAGAGAAAGCAGATTACATTTAGGGGTAAACCAATCAGGATAACTGCTGATCTTTCAACACAGATTCTGAAAGCTAGAAGATCCTGGAACAACATATTTCAAATGCTGAAAGAAAAAGGGTTCCAACCAAGAATCATGTATCCAGCGAAATTAAGCTTCAGGATTGAAGATGAAATAAAAATCTTCCATGATAAACAAAAGTTAAAAGAATTTGCAGCTAGAAAACCAGCTCTTCAAAACATCCTTGGCAAAACATTACAGGAAGAGGAAATGAAAAATACCAATGAAAACCAACAGCAGGAGGTAGTACACTAAAGGAAAAACTAATCATAGAGAAAAAACAAATCATGTTAAGTAACATACATAATCAAATATGGCTGGAAATACAAACCATATCTCAATAGTAACCCTAAATGTTAATGGCTTAAATGCACCAATAAAAAGACATAGGCTAGTAGAATGGATTAAAAAATCCAACAATATGCTGCCTACAGGAGACTCATCTGATAGCAAAAGACATACACAGACTGAAGGTGAAATTTGGGAAAAAATATATCACTCATACGGACCCCGGGAGCAAGCAGGGGTGTCCATACTTGTATCAAATAAAATAGACTTCAAGCCAAAGTTAATCAAAAGGGATAAACAAGGACACTACATACTGCTCAAGAGAACCATACACCAACAAGACTTGACGATCATTAATATATATGCCCCCAAACAATGGTGCATATATGTTCATCAAACAAACTCTTCTCAAGTTCAAGAGTCAAATAGACCACAACACAATAATCATGGGAGATTTTAACACACCTCTCTCACCACTGGACAGATCTTCCAAACAAAAGTTGAATAAAGAAACCATAGAGCTCAATAATACAATTAATAATTTAGACTTAATTGATATATACAGAATATACCACCCAACATCAAGTGGATACATTTTCTTCTCAGCAGCACATGGATCCTTCTGAAAAATAGACCATATATTATGTCAAAGGGCAAATCTTAGCAATTACAAAGGAGTAGAGATACTAACATGCATTTTATCTGATCATAATGGAATGAAATTGGAAATCAATAATAAAATGAGAAAGGAAAAATCCTACATCACGTGGAGATTAAACAATATGCTACTGAATGAACAAAGTGTTACAGAAGACATCAAAGAGGAAATTAAAAAATTCTTAGAGGTAAATGAAAACTCAGACACAACATATCAAAATCTCTGGGACACTATGAAATTAGTACTAAGAGGAAAATTCATTTCATGGAATTCATTCCTTAAAAGAAGGAAAAGCCAACAAATAAATGACCTCACACTACACCTCGAAGCCTTAGAAAAAGAAGAACAAATCAGCAGCAAATACAGTAGAAGGCAAGAAATAATTAAAATTAGAGCTGAAATCAATGAACTCGAAACAAAAGAAACAATCGAAAAAATTGACAAAACTAAAAGTTGGTTCTTTGAAAAAATAAATAAGATTGATAGACCACTAGCCACACTAACAAAGAGAAGAAGAGAGAGAACCCAAATTACTAGCTTACGGGATGAAAAAGGCAACATTGCAACAGACAATTCAGAAATACAGAAGATAATTAGAAATTATTTTGAAACCGTATACTCTAATAAAATAGAAGATAGTGAAGGCATTGATAAATTCCTTAAGACATATGCACTACCCAGATTGAGTCAGGATGATATAAACAACCTAAACAGACCAATATCAGGTGAGGAAATAGAAGAAGCCATCAAAAGACTACCAACCAAGAAAAGCCCAGGACCGGATGGATATACAGCAGAGTTTTACAAGAACTTTAAAGAAGAACTAATACCAATACTCTACAATCTATTTCAGGAGATAGAAATGGAGGGAGAACTTCCAAATTCATTCTATGAGGCCAATATCACCCTGATTCCCAAACCAGATAAAGACACCTCAAAGAAAGAAAACTACAGACCAATATCCCTAATGAATTTAGATGCAAAAATACTCAATAAAATTCTGGCAAATCGGATACAAAAAACATACCAAAAAGATTGTGCAGCATGATCAAGTAGGATTCATCCCTGGGATGCAAGGCTGGTTCAATATATGGAAATCAATAAATGTTATTCACCACATCAATAGACTTAAAGATAAGAAGCCTATGATCATCTCGATAGATGCAGAAAAAGCATTCAACAAAGTACAGTATCCCTTTATGTACAAAACACTAGAAAAACTAGGGATAACAGGAACTTACCTCAACATTGTAAAAGCTATATACGCTAAGCCTCAGGCTAGCATCATTCTAAATGGAGAAAAACTGAAGGCATTCCCTCTAAAATCTGGAACAAGACAGGGATTCCCTCTCTCACCACTTCTATTCAATATAGTACTCGAAATACTGGCCAGAGCAATTAGACAGACAAAACAAATTAAAGGCATTAAGATAGGAAAAGAAGAACTTAAATTATCACTATTTGCAGATGATATGATCCTATACCTAGAAGACACAAAAGGGTCTACAAAGAAACTACTAGAGCTAATAAATGAATTCAGCAAAGTGGCAGGATATAAAATCAACACACATAAATGAAAGGCATTCCTGTATATCAGCGACAAATCTTCTGAACTGGAAATGAGGAAAACCACCCCATTCACAATATCCTCAAAAAAAAAATAATAAAATACTTGGGAATCAACCTAACAAAAGAGGTGAAAGATTTATACAATGAAAACTACAGAACCCTAAAGAGAGAAATAGAAGAAGATCCTAGAAGATGGAAAAATATACCCTGTTCATGGATAGGCAGAACTAACATCATCAAAATGGCGATGTTACCAAAAGTTCTCTATAGGTTCAATGCAATGCCTATCAAAGCCCCAATGGCATTTCTTGTAGAAATAGATAAAGCAATCATGAAATTCATATGGAAAAATAAAAGACCCAGAATAGCAAAAGCAATTCCAAGCAGGAAGTGTGAATCAGGAGGTATAGCGGTACCAGATTTCAAACTGTACTACAGAGCAATAGTAACAAAAACAGCATGGTACTGCTACCAAATCAGTCGGGTGGACCAATGGTACAGAACAGAGGACACAGAAACCAATCCACAAAATTACAACTATCTTATATTCGATAAAGGGGCTAAAAGCATGCAATGGAGGAAAGATAGCATCTTCAACAAATGGTGCTGGGAAAACTGGAAATCCATATGCAACAAAATGAAACTGAATCCCTTTCTCTCACCCTGCACAAAAGTTAACTCAAAATGCATCAAGGAGCTTTATATCAAATCAGAGAGTTTGCATCTGATAGAAGAAAAAGTTGGCTCTGATCTACATGTTGTGGGGTCGGGCTCCAAATTCCTTAATAGGACACCCATAGCACAAGAGTTAAAAACAAGAATCAACAAATGGGACTTACTTAAACTAAAAAGTTTTTTCTCAGCAAGAGAAACAATAAGAGAGGTAAATAGGGAGCCTACATCCAGGGAACAAATCTTTACTCCTCACACTTCAGATAGAGCCCTAATATCCAGAGTATACAAAGAACTGAAAAAAATTAGACAATAAGATAACAAATAACCCAATCAACAAATGGGCCAAGGACCTGAACAGACACTTCTCAGAGGAGGATATAAAATCAATCAACCAGTACATGAAAAAATGCTCACCATCTCTAGCAGTCAGAGAAATGCAAATCAATACCACCCTAAGATACCATCTCACTCCAGTAAGATTGCAGCCTTTATGAAGTCAAACAACAACAAGTGCTGGCGATGATGTGGGGAAAAGGGTTCACTTGTACATTGCTGGTGGGATTGCAAATTGGTGCAGCCAATTTGGAAAGCAGTATGGATATTCCTGGGAAAGCTGGGAATGGAACCACCATTTGACCCAGCTCTTGCCCTTCTGGACTATTCCCTGAAGAACTTAAAAGAGCGTACTATCGGGATACTGCTGCATCGATGTTCATAGCAGCACAATTCCAAATGGCTAGACTGTGGAACCAACTTAGATGCCCTTCAATAGATGAATGGATTAAGAAAATGTAGCATTTATACACAATGGAGTATTACTCTGCACTAAAAAATGACAAATTCATGGAATTTGCAGGAAAATGGATGGCATTACAGCAGATTATGCTAAGTGAAGCTAGCCAATCCCTAAAAAAAAAATTGCCAAATGTCTTCTTTGATATAAGGAGAGCAACTAAAAACAGAGCAGGGAGGAAGAGCATGAGAAAAAGATTAACACTAAACAGGGATGAGAGGTGGGAGGGAAAGGGAGAGAGAAGGGAAATTGCATGGAAATGGAAGGATACCCTCATTGTTATACAAAATTACATATAAGAGGAAATGAGGGGAAATGGAAAAAAATCAAGGGAGAGAAATGAATTACAGTAGATGGGGTAGAGAGAGAAGATGGGAGGGGAGTGGTGGGGAGGGGGGATAGTGGAGGATAGGAAATATAGTAGAATACAACAGTCAGTCCTGGGTGGAGCCTGAACTCTGGCAGGAGTACTCTGCCAGTGGGTGGAGTCAATCCTGGGTCAAGCCAGAGCTTCAGCGCCAGTCTGCTGGTGTCTGAATGGACCTGGGCCACTCTGGGCCTAGGCTCCCGCACAGTGGTCTGCTGGTGAGCAGAGGCAGTCCTGGCCCCAGTCTCAGCCTCAACAGTGGTCGGCTGCTGGTAGGATGGACCCATACCTCAACTCAGCCCCTGGACTTCCTGCGCCCAAGCACAAATTCCACTGGAGGCTTTGCTCTACTCAGGACTTCCTGTGTCCACCAGTGGACACATGCAGAAATTCATCCCCAGCCCAGATGAGCCCTGACAGCAAGCTGGTGAGCACGGTTCAAGGTACACCTGTTTCTATTCCACCGCCAGCTGACCCCAACCAGAACTCAATCCAGACTCAGGACTGCCTCTGTCCACAGGGAGACACCCTCCAGTGTTCAAGCACAGCCCAGATCTGACTTGCAGACCTGCACCTGAGCCTGGGCCAGGGTAGACCTGATTTATTCCTGCCTCTGGCAGACCTCTGCCTGAGCTTACACTCTGCCCAATACCACCTCTACCTATGAGAAAACCCTCCCCACCCCCTCTCCACCACCCCCTGTCAGAAGCTCAGGAAGGGCTCAGGTTATCTACACCCACCCCCAGATCCCTGCCAAAGCTCTTGCCCAGGCCAGGACCACCTCTGCTCACCAGTAGACACCTGCTGGAGCAAGGGATCAGCCCAGTTCATACTAGTACACCTGTGAGAGTCCAGATCCAGCATAGATCCTTGTCCATCCTGCCACCGGCTGACCCCTGCCAGCGCTCAGGCTCCGCCCTGTCTCACCATGCAGAAGTACAAGGGTGCCTGGGCACTTGTTAACCTGAAGTTCATCCCACCTCCATCAGATCCCTGCTGGAGCTTAAGTTCGTCTCAGGACAGCCTGGATGACCCTTGTGGGAGCCCTGGCAAGGGTAGACCCGGATCCATCCTGTGACTCACAGACCCCCTTGGGCCTCAAACTCTGCCCAGGAGCTTTCTTTGTAGAAAATGTTCCAAGGCCTCTTTAGAATTTACTGCACTTCAATTTATTTATGTCTTGTTAGAATTTAGTCAGAATATTCAAGAAGGGAGAGGCCCCCTTAACTAAGTCAAGGCTATGGCAGTGTGGCCTGGAAACCCACTGCATAGCTCTCTAGAACCACTTCTTCTGCATCCCTCCAATGTTAGACCTGGTGATTGACAGGTCCCCATCCCCCACCCCTGGCAACCCTCCTAATACTCTCTGTGTCTATGAGTTGGACCATCTTTGGGACCTGATGTGGGTGGAGTCCCGCAGTGTTCTTTGTGGAACTGCCTATTTACAATAGCATCAGAAATCACAAAATAATCAGGAAGAAACTTAACTAAGCAAATAAAAGTCTGCACATTCAAAACTACAAAATATTCATTGGATGATTTTAAAAAGATACAAATGCCAAAGCATCTTATGGTCATAAGTTAGGAGATTTAATGCTGTTGAAATATTCCCACTAACACAGCCATCTATGAATTGTATGCAATTCCTATTAAAGTCCCAATTGCACTATGGTTTATAGAAAGAGAACTTAATGATTCTAAAATTCATAAAAAAAAAAACCTCAAAAGAACTCAAACAGCCAAAAAGAGAAAACAAATAAACTCAAACCTTGGACAGGAACAGGAGTAGAGGGATCACATTTTCTGATCACAAAGCTACAGCAATTGAAATGCCATGGTACTGGCATAAAACAGACCTAGAGATGCACAGAAAAGCACAGAGAGCCCAGTAGTAAATCCATGTCCATATAGATAGATGATCTTCAACATGGGGGCTAAGAATACACAAGGTATTGGAAAACTGGGCACCCACATGCCAAAGATTGAAAGAAGATGCTTATCTTATGACATATGAAAATCACTTCAAAATGGGTGAAAGACTCAACTGTGAGACCTATGGCTTTAAACTTCTTAGAAAAAAAAAAACAGGAGGAAAAAAAAAACCTTCATTGGGCAGTCATGATAATTAAATCTTTTCATTTTGATACAACATCAATAGCACGGACAACAAAAACAAGAATAGATAGTGGACACCATCAACCAATAATGCACAAGGGGACAAACAAAGAAATGTAGGGCAGAAAACAACCTGAAGATGGGAGGAACCCCTTGCAAACTCTTAATTTCCAAAATATAAAAGAATGTCCTAGAGTCTAATAGCAATAAAAGTTAATAATCCAATGAAACCATGGGCTAAGGAATGGAAAGGACAACTCTACAAAGAGATCTTTCTTTTTATGAGCCTAAGAAGCCCCCAGGAAAGGCATGGGTGTGAGCAGAGAAATGGTGCTCAGTTCCTTTCCCAGGGACCTGGGGTCTGATCCCCAGTTGGTGGACACCTTGACTACAATGATCGATTTCATGGTAAAATTTAACAACTTACCACAATGACTACAAACATATTATTTAAATTGAAATTCTTGTGCTAAGGTAAGCATGCACTTTAAATTTTGGTATATGTTCTGAAACTTCTCTGTAGAAGGCTTATGGCAATTTTGCATTACAATTATGAGAGCATGGGCTGGGGATGTGGCTCAAGTGGTAGCACTCTTGCCTGGCATGCGTGCGGCCCGGGTTCGATCCTCAGCACCACATACAAATAAAGATGTTGTGTCCGCCAAAAACTAAATAATAAATATTAAAAATTCTCTCTCTCTCTCTCCCTCCTCTCTCTCTCTCTCTCTCTCTAAAAAAAAAAAACAATTATGAGAGCATATCAATTCCACTTTCCAACACTGTCAATATTAGGTTTTCTAATTCTCTTTTTTTCTGTGTATTTGATAAGCACACACACACAGAAACTTTATATTTTCTTTGGATTCCTATCCTGACATGGAATGTCATCTCAACTGTTTGGTATGTCATCTTTTATAAATGCCCTGTATTTGGCATTTCCCATTTTTATTGGGCTGTTTCATTTTATTGACTTGTATGAGCTCGGTATATGATTAACCTCTGGTGAGCTGTGTAGGCACCCACAGGAACATCACCAAAATTCTGTTTTCAAGCAACTTTGAACAGTTTTGCTTCATGCAGAGAGCCCTTTGCCAACTTGGGAATTCTGGTTCTACTTCTAAATTTCCACTGTGAAGTCAAATTTTTTTCAGATATGATATTCTGGTGAATTTGGTTAATATTGGTGAGAAGTCAGAGAAGATATTTTCAATATTTTCCAATCATGTTTTATTTTTACATGGATAACATTTGGCCACCCAAATCATGCTTAAGTATTATAAGTCTCTTGAATTGTTGAATTGAGAATAAAGTAAAAAAAATAGAGAATGAAGCTCTTCTGAAAGTAAATGCAAATTATATCAGGTATATGAATAAACTATTTTTAATTATTCATTTTTTGGTTTTGGCTATTTGTTTCTTGTTGAGCCCCTTGGGAGTTTCCCATGGGTGTGATGGACACTCACCTAATCTGGGCCACAAAAGCCATGCTGGTCAGCAAGGATGATCTATCTGGGCCAAGCCTGTGCTCTGGTGAGTGTCTGCAGGTGGTGGGATGGATCCAGAGATACCCTGTGCACAGGCTCCTGTGCATGTCAGTAAAGCAGATCTCGGAGGAGCAAGAGCTCCAGTGGGGGTCTCCATGTGGCAGGATGGCCCTGGGCTTACCCTGGGCTCTGGCTCCTCCTGCACAGGTGAGCAAGGCAGATCTGCACTGTGTATGAACTCTGGAAGACGTCTGCCTGAGGGCAGAGGGGATCCTGGGCAGTTGCTAAGCTCCAGTCAGGATATCCTGGTGGCCGGATAAATCAGGCCTAACATATTCCGGGGCTCACCTTCAAGTCTGCAAGGCAGATCTGGGCAGAGCCTGAGCTCAGGCTGTGGTCCGCGGGTGGAGGGAAGAAACAGGGCTTACCCTGTGCTCTGACTCCCACTCATGTCATGGAAGCTGATCTTGGCCAGGACTGAGACCCGGTTGGCATCAGGCTGCAGCCAAAGGAGTCCTGGATCATACCTGAGTTCCAGCAGAAGCTCCAATGGGCAGAGGCAATCCTGGGTCAAGCCTGAGTTCTACCTTGGTGGGCGGGTGGGCGCTGAGCCTTGTGCTCTGGTGGGGGTCTCACAGAGGCTTTATGGACTCCAGAATACCCTGTGTCCTGGCTCCCTTGTGTGTCGGCACTGCAGACCTAGGTGGAACCTGAGATCTATTGGGGGTCAGCCTTTGGAGGGATGGACTCTGGCTTACCCTGGACACCATCTCCTGTGCAGGTCGGTAATGGGGATCTGGGCAGGGCTGGCAGAATTCTGCTGGGCCTACCTTTGCCAAAGCTTATGCGCAGCTCATCGAGGCAGATCTGGGCCGTGGATGAGCTCCAGAGGGTGTCTGTATGTGGGCAGAGGTGGTCCTGGGCTGAACTCGAGCTCTGGAACGGATTGGCCAGTGTTGGAATGGAATGGGCCTCTGCCGAGCTCTTGAGCAGGTCATCCAGGGGACCTGGGCAGAGCTGGAACTCTGGCGGGGTTCCAGTGGCAGGATGGAACCGGGCCTACTCTTGCCTGGGCTTCTGCGTTGGTCATGTAGGAGGATCTGGGCCATGTATGAGCTCCAGAGGGTGTCTGCCTATGAGTGGAAATGGTCCTGGGACTGGCCAGAGCTCTGGTGGGGTTCTGGTGGTGGCATAATTGTCCCAGGCTTTCCTTGGTCCAGACTCCTAAGCATGTCAGCGAGGCTGTGCTGGGCTGGGGCTGAACTCTGACAGGTGTCTATCGGTGGGTGGAGCCACCAGTCCTGGGTGGAGCCTGAACTCTGGTGCCAGTCTGCTGGTGACTAGATGGATTCAGGCTACCCTGAGCTCATTCTCTGGCTCCTGCCTAGGTTGGCAAGTCGGATTTGGGCAGAGCTAGAGCTCCAGTGGGGTTCTGTTGGTGGCGAGATGGAACCAGGCTTACCCTTGTGCAGTCTCCTGCCACAAATAACTCAAACACAGATCAGCATGAACAAGGAAGAAGAAGCAGAAGAAGCCCCTTTATTGAATACAGCAGTCTTTTTATAGTATTGTGAACAAAGAATGCAACATTGCAACAGCAATGACTCAGGTCTTTAAGCTAGCTAAACATTATATACAGAAGTAATTTACTAATCAGAATTGACCTGCTTCTCATGACTTAATCTATTCTTGGGCTGGAGCATTCTGAGCTCTGTTATTTGTTAAGAACAGATAAAAATTTTCTCAGAGCCCTTCTAGCCCACTTGGCAGAACATCCCGTTTGCAAGCAAGCTCCACCAAGGACAGCAGTGCCTCTTGTTTGCAAGCATGCATGCAGTCACGTCTAATTCTCTACAGTCTCCCACGCAGGTTGGTGAGGTGGATCTGGGCAGAACCTGAAGTTCTGATCATTTCCTTTGCTGAGAACATGCTTTTTAGTTTGAATCCATACCATTTATTTATTCTTGATTTTACTTCTTGGAATGTAGGAGTCTTGTTAAGGAAGTCAGATATTAGGGTGACATGGTGAAGATTTGGGCCTACTTTTTCTTCTATTAGGCACAGGGTCTCTGTTCTAGTGCTTATGCTTTGATCTATTTTTAGCTGAGTTTCATGCTATGTCTTTGGGAAACTACCTCTCCCTGGATTTTGATGTTGTTCTGAGGACACCTAGCTTCTCCTCCAGGTGAGAGTCCTGTAGATAAGCACCCATGATCCTCGCAGCTCTTGCTCGAGACCCCTCGAGAAGAAATCAAACCTCAGACTCCTTCCTCGGGCCAACCCAGTGTGCGCCCTCCTGCTTGATTCTGAGCTTCTCTTCCCAGCTTGATCACCCCAGCCTTCCTGCTTTTCCTCAATGCACCAGGCTAAGGGCTTTCTTCTTCTTAAAACCCCTTTATTTTGAACCAATTTTGGATGTGGAAAGAAATTACATGAAGAGTACAGAGAGCCTGCACACCTTCCCCTGCCTCCATGAGGCTGCTTCCTAAAGGGAGGTGAACAAAGGCCACCTGGAGGAGGTGGCCCTTCAGCTGGGAGCCGAGTAATGAGAAGGAGCCAACTACTATATGTAGAGACCCACGGAGGGAGCAGGAAGTGCAAAGGACTTGTGGCTTCTTCCTTGTCTTGGTGTGACTGGCAGAGGACTGGTGACATGGAGACTGTTCAGCAGGAGCAGCACAGCAGGCTCCTCATCAAAGATCAGAGCCAGCATCCAAACCCAGGAAAATATTTGAGAAAATCAAATTATTGGCAAAATATTTCACATGAAAAGCTAGATTTATGACTTTGAAAATCTGTTGGAAGGAAAAAGCAGTGTTGACCAGTCTCGCTGGCCCAGGTGGGTGCCTGTGTCTTGTACAGAGGGGCACAGCTCCCAGGCCACCTGACACTATTAGCCCTGCATCCAGCCTGCTGATTACCTCAGCTATGCCTGAGAAACCTGCTGCCCAGTGACTCTGAGTTCCTACTTCCAGGATGAGCTCCTTGGGGTGGTTGGAAATCACACCACAGAGGCCAGTGGAGTGTAAGGGAAAGGCCAGACTCCTGCCAGACTGCCTGGGCTCAAGTCCAGGCCCCATTTCACCCAGCTGTGTAACTCTGCAGGTTGCTAACCCTCTCTGAGCCTCAGTTTCTGCATCAAATGGAGTGAGTAATAGTACCTGTGGTTGTTGGGAGAATTCCTTGGGTTGGTACCTGCACAGGGCTGTGGCAGAGTGTGCCGTGTGAATGGGGTGGATAGGGCTGGAGTGGAAGCCAATTTGGAGCATTTCAGTCCCTGGGCATCCACAGCAGGAGGCTCACTGCTGGGCATGGGTGTGTAAAAATGACAAAAGACACCTGTATTCACAACTTGAGTACCCCACAAACAGACAGCCCCCTCCCACATTCTCACCAGTGGAGCTTCGTGAGGCAAGGAGTGGGTAGTTCTGGTGATGGCTCCATGGATGTGATTTGACAGACACAATTTTGAGCACGAAGTGCCATCACAGACAGCCACAGGGTAATGCTGTTTATATGAAGCACAAAAGTCTAGAAACGAACATTTGGCAACATAAGGAGACATTACTATGTAACAAAAATTAACAGAAGTCCCATGGAGTCAGCAGGGAGCACATTTATGAGGAAGGTTTCCCAGGTCAGTGGTTGGAACCTGTGTTACCAGTGTGTCCTGCACAACTCCTGTAAATCTTAGGTATTGTGTAATAGATTTTAAAATGTTTTGTTTGAATAAAAATTTGCATAGCTAAAAACTAGGCCTGTAGGTCACTGGGCTGGATGCTCTAGAATTTCCTTGCTGGACCTGAGCCTCTAGGATGTCCTGGTTGTCCTCAGTGGCCATCAGGGTAACCCTAGGTTCAGGTTAGCCAGGTGATACTGTAATAAGGGGATCAGTCAGAAGAGGCTCAAGTCCTTCCTGGGTCCTGGTGGTTTCAGACAAGAGCTGTGTCCCCTTGAGTGTTAGTTTCCTCCACTGTGAAATGGGGAGAACTTAGTCACTGATTCCCCAGGGCTGGCATGAGGGCTGGCATGGTGCATGGAGTGAGTTCAGCTTTGATTCAGGGTATGTGTCATACATCAAAGGCTGCTGAGAACAGCACAGTGAGGGCCCGAGTAGAGGACAAGAAGAGGTGGAGTTACAAGGACATGGTCCTCCAGGAGAGGCCCTGGAACCAGGCAGGGTGGACTTAGCATGATGTCTGAGGAAGCCAGCACCTCAAACCCAGGGCCTTGGGGCTTGGGAAGCTGAGGCAGAGCTGCTCTTCAGCTGGGGTGTGTGTCTTAGTTCCCTGTTTGCTGGCTCTTGTAACATCATCAGAAAGCTGGTGTCTTTAGACAACAGAAACTGATTTTCACATATTCTGGAGGATGGAAGTCCAGAATCATGGTGTTGGTGGATTGGCTCCCCCTGAGTCCCAGGGAGAGGCCTGGAATAGGCTCTGGTACTGCCAGCAGCACTTGCAGTCCCTCTGGGTCTCTCCATCTTCACTTGGGGCTCTCTTGTATCTCTGTGTGTCTCTGGCATCCTGAACCTTCTCTTATGAGGACATATTCATTGGCATTAGGATGACTCATCTCAAGACCCTTAACATCATCACATTGGGAAACATATTTCCAAATCAGGAACTATGGTTGGGACTTGGAAACAGCTCCTTTAGGGACAACAGGGGCTTGAATGTATTCCCAGCGTTCATGGGTCAGAAACTTGGTTCCCAGTGTGACTATGTAAAGGGAAGGGATCTTTGGGGTTAGGTGGCCACAGGCATTCTTCCCTGAGGAATGAATTCATGTGGTCTCACTGGGGTGGGCTCCTGATGAAAGGAAGAGTTTGGCCTGGTGCCCCTGCCCCCATGCATGGGAGTACACTCTTGTCCTTCCACCTTCCCCATGAGGGACAGAGCATGTATGTCCTTGCCATTTGCCAGCATCTTCATTGTGGACTTCCAGCTTCCAGAACCATAGGAAATAAATCTCTCTCTTTTTTATAAGTCACCCACCCTCAGGTATTATGCTACAGCAGCACACACCAGATAGGACAGGGACATGCTCCCCCCCCCACTGCATGAGGCAAATCAAATTAATGCCCCTTGTGAATCACAGATGTCTGAGTCCAGGCCACAACTCATGCAGGTCCTGGGATTCTGCCTCTATCTCCCAGTCTGCTGTCCTCAGTGCTGTCCTCATCCTTAGGCACTGGGAAGGACAGACAGGCACTAGTGAGAGAGAGGTGGGGTAGGCAGCAGGGAGTGATGGGGCCTGTGGCAAGCTTCATGGTGCAGATGCTAGCTAAAGAGCAGTGACCAGGGCTATCAAGCTGTGGCTGCTGGTCAGGGCACTAATCCAGCTGGCTCAAAGATTATTTTATTTTTATAGAAAAGCCAGAAATATGAATATTTTGCGACCAATTTCAGTTTTAGAAAAACCACTGAGTAGGTAAAAACAAAAACAAAAAACAAACAACAACAACAACAACAAAACAACTATGTGACTCAGATGGAGTCCCCAGAGACTGCTTTTTAAACTTCTGGAGAAAAGTGGGGATGGTGGCCGACTGTGTTCCTGGTGTAATTCCAATGCACTCAGAGCCCAAGGAAAATGCAGTCTTCTGTTTAACAATGACAAAAAAGGTGCCTTTAAAAGGAGAGAATATAAATCCTTTCCCTTCCTTCTGGGTCTCTCTCATCTGCCATAGAATTTCTATTTGCTCTTTAATGGTATTTTGAAAAAGAAAAAAATAAAACCTGAAATCATAGCATACATTTTACCTTTCATTTTAAGTGTGAAATATCAGCTTTCAATGCAAATATCAGAGCAGTTAACTCTCATGCAGACACCTCAGATTTACACCATTCCTGCTCTGAAGCTCATGCCTTTGCAGGTATTTTATTACCACTGGAGCAACAGAAGTGCTGCCCTGAACCCATTCACCAATTTTATTTGACTTCTTGAAAGGTTCACATCATACCAGCACCTTCTCTACAGCTGTCCAATGAGTTGGGAAGGAGTGGGAGCAAAGGGCTCTGGGTTTCCCTGCCTCTGTTCTCCTCATATGTGACCATGTTCAGCAAAAGTGGTTGGCTGATGCAGGAAGAAACACGGGTGGTAAAGGATGTGATGAGGTCCTTGGTTGTTGCAGCTTTGTAGAACATCTTTGCCTTTCCTCTGCATGTGGAGCAAGCTTTGGTTTGAATGGACAGCAGAGCTTCTCAGAGCAGTGGGTTTCCCACATGCTCATTGTAGATGCAGCACATTTCCTTATACTCACTTTGAGACCACCCATCAAGCATGTGGCACACTGCTCTTCTGCTGGTGGGCATGCTCCATTGTCCTACCAGATGTCTCTCCCAAGGGAGCATGTTCAAAGGTCAAAGTCTTCAGAATTCAAAGTGACAAGCCTAGGAGCAGAGTTTAGGCCCAGCACTGTCCCTTCAGGGCAGGAAGACCTGTGGGAATGCTCAGTTTGCAGGCATGGAGCTGGTGCTGTTACTGCCCCTGAGATCACTCATAGCATCACAGGAGTCTTTCAGTGGGGGTTGGCTTGCTTTGGATCCTGTATTCTGAATATCCAACTTGTCTTTCAAATATGGTGTGTCAAACTGCAAAGGCACCACTTTCCCACAGGGTAGCTGCTAAAATGTTTTTTGGCCCCAGAAATTCTCATTTCTCTTTGCAGCCCTGGTGGTGTTGAGAACAGCACTGGCTGGAAAAACAGGCCTGGACTTAGTATGAACAGGAGCAGCTGGAGACTGTGGACTTTGTGTTGTTCCATACCTTGAACCACCTTGTTCTTCTTGTCAAAATAGCACTTGGTGATGCTTTGGGAGCCCCTTCCAAAGTTTCAGCTAAGGGTGATGTTAGAGTCTGTAAACAAGTCAGGATGGCGCCTGGCATTTTGCCAGAGGGAGTGGTTTGTGAAGTAACGACAGCGAGCCATTAAGTGTGGAGATTCCTTATTGGTTGACTGATGTATCTAGTTTATACTAATTAAGATAAGCTGTGTGGAATGTATAAATACCTCTGTTGTCCTACAACAATCAGCTCCCACTCCTGCTGTATCAATCTACACAAGTTGTTCGTCACCCCCCGGTTATTTTGCTGCAGCCGGACTGCGGCAGGTGAACTCCATCTCCAGGGTAATGGGGATGGACCATGACTGCAGTTGAGCCAAATTGAAGAGACAATTCCCTGATCATAATGATTGACTCAGGGATGGGTACATGACCAAGGCTGAGCCAATCAGAAGAGGCCATTCATTGGCCATAGTGATAGGTTCAAAGATGGGCAGATGACCATGGCTGAGCCAATCAGAAGAAGTCATAGGGATTGGCCTAGGGATTGGGCACATGACCCTCAGATCCAATGAGAAGCCCTGAGAGTAGTTTTCCCTGAGATTTGGGGGAACAGAAAGTCTTCCCTTGACTTCCAGTTAGATTTCAAGGAAGCAAAATGTGAGGCCTGGAGTTTCTGGTTCCACCCTGACATGGAAGTTGAGAATAAAGTCAGCTTCATGGATGATACTGATGAGTGATAGGTGATGATGCATCTTAAAAATCACTTTATTCTTCACTAAAATCCACTTTCTGGTGTATATCTCTATCAGGACACAGAGCAGCTCCATTCCCACACCCCTGTTCTGTGCTATGACTTTTTATTGCCAGAGCCTCCCCAGGCCTGCTCTCCTGCAACAGCTGATCCATTCTCCACCCATGCAGCTTTGATTTTTCAAGAGCAATACATAAGGGGAATATACATTAGGCAGATTTTTGAGATCACAACTCTTCTGCTCAGCACAATGTATTTGAGATGTATCTTTGTCATCATAGGTGTCCATCATTCGCTCCACTTTATTGCCAGATAACCCACTCCATGGATGTACACAGTTTCTTTTGCATGCATCCAGAGAAGGACATTTATGAACATGCACCTTGTTTAAATGCTGAATTCAGCCAGACCTGCAGCTTGGCCAACTTGTAAACTCACCAACAATATAACTGCCCTTCAATTCCAGCTTTGTGTAGATTTGCGTAGTTTGAGTGTTCTGCCTGTTGAAGGAATCATTTTTTATTTCAGTAATGAAGTGATGAAGGAAGTCTCCTCTAAATTAGTGAGAGATCCAAAGCCAAGGGGCTGCCCGAGTGTCATTCCTGTACTTGCAGTTGCACAGTAATGTGCCACATGGCTGGGTTGTCTCACAGAGTGGCCTTGGCAGATGGTAGGATTTGACAACCCACTTGACACACAGGGAAATTGATTCTCAGGGGGGATGAAGTGACTAATCTTGAGGCATAAACTGGCAGCCTGGCTGCAGCCCAGGTGTCTCCCTGCCTCCCCTGAGCTCAGCTGCCTCCCCATCAGATGGCAGCAGAGCTGGCAGTATTACTTATGGAATTTCCCTCTCTTATTTAAACAATCTCCCAGGTGTCCAATTTATAATAAATATAAATGGAAGTTAGTAAGGGCAATCAAAATTTCCTGCTGTTTAACAGCTGACAGTGCCTATAGGAGCTCAAAATTACTGTCACTAAGAGGTCCATATAATCCATTTAATAATGCACATTCTACACCTGGGGCACCCCATAAATCCTTCACGTTGGCTCAACAGTTCTTCACTGTTGTTTTCTGTCTTTATTTTCTCCTTGCTAACAATGCAGTTTATATTGATAAGAAAGTGTGCAGGGAGTTTAGTCTTTTTAGTTGGGACCTGATGATGAGTGCCAACATGTGACCAGACCCTGAGATGCCATGCAGTGGGTTCTCACTGGTGGCTGTTACTACTCCACCTATGGCCTAGCATCACCTAAGAGGACTTCTTGCTCATATCCCATGTGAGTATGCATGTCTGGAAGGCAAGGTCCTCTTTGTGGGTTCAGAGACCCAGACTGATTCCAGCTGGTGGCTCTGCCATACTCTAGGGCCTCTGTGTCTGCCATTTGTCCCTAGTGGAATGTCACAGCTATTGATTCTGGCTTTCAGGTGATGTGTGACACTTGGGCTCATAGTTCGTTGGCCAGAAGTAATCCCATGGCCACACCTGGTAATAGGAGAGGCTGGAAAGGTCCCTGGCTGAGGAGCTGTGGGCAGAGCTCTTTGGTGTGGGGGGTTCTGAATTTATAAATTCTTATAGGTGGCCATCTCCCCCACCAACATGGCACCTCACTCTCCTTGTTCTACACTCAGCTTCCAGTATTCTGTACAAGACTGTCTGTGCCTTGGGGTTTGTGCAGACCCCACCTACTCACCTTCAGCCAAACCTGGAGATGGTGTTGCAGGAAGGTGTTCAAAGACAGATGAGAGCCTTCCATTGCATCATGGCCTCAAACTCCCTCCTCAAAACATTCAGTTTTCTGTGATTACTTTTACAACAACATGTACTACTCTCCTACCTAATCATTTGAGTTAAAAATGTAGCTATAAGTTAAAAGTATACATGAGGATTAGCTGATTTACCTGCCTTTTAAAATTTATTTTTATTTTTTGGATAATATTTATCTATAATTAATATAATCCTTGACCACAATAGCTCAGCCAAGCAGGATTTTTTTTCTCATGCTGCGACTAGCTCTTCTGACTTCCTGCATTGTGTTCTTAGGAAGTAAGAGGAGCTATGGCTGCTTTACCTCCATCTCTCTCAGGATGGAGAACTGGCATTCACACTTGGACACCTCAAGTGTCCTTAGGGAATAATTTATCTATTTTTTTTGAAAGGCTACCTGGGATAAATATTAACTATCTTGCCTTTTGCTTAGGATGTGGGCATTGGGAGGGGTTCCTCCTAGAGAGGGGGTCTCATCTACAGGATGTAGCCTGTGCTCTTGCTGTCAGCACCAAGTCCCACTCCTCACCTCATTATTTTCCCATAGTGAATCAGGAGCCTCTCTGGAGCCCAGTGGCAGAGCAGACTCTGGACTCTGCAGCACACCCCATGTTCCAGCTCAAGGTGGCCTCTGCTGCCTGCCCCTCAACATGAACCTTGCTTCCTCTCTTGCACATATTTGTTGAAATACTGAAGGGGATTATCCCTCCGAGCTTTTGTTCCTGGTCACTCCCTTGTTGTGTCTCTGTGGTTTCAGGGGACTCCTGTGGTCAAGTCTTTCTTTATAGAGGAGACAAGGAGCTATGTCTTTGGGTGGAAAGAGTAACATCTGCTCCTTCTAGGAAACTCAAAGATACTTGATGGGGAGCCTATGGCAGGAAGTTAAGGGGCACCACAACTCCCTGCCATAGGGAGTGAAGGCCTTACCTCCAGAGGGGTGCTTGTGGGTTTTGGCTTGGGTAATAGGACACGTGATTCTAAAGTTGAATTGGAAGACAGAAGACAGGCTAGCCCAGCTGACGGGAGTGTGGTAAAGAACAACAATCCCTCTGTTGGCCTGGAAGGGCTGCTAGGGCTGCTGTCCTGTAGGTCACTGACTTGAGGACTTCCACAACAGTGATTTGTTTCTCAGAGTTTGGATGCTGGAAGTCCAAGATTGAGGTATTGGCAGGCTGGTCCTTTTGTAGTACCCACTTGGTTTGGGTGCTGCACCTCCTGGGTCCTCACAGGGCTGTGGGTAGTAACTTCTGGATTTGGGGGAGGGAATCCCTCTTGGTCCCCAGCACTTATGTGGTCACTGTGTCTTCAATGCTTCCCTCATCCCTGGTGTGTCCATATGCACGTTTACCTGCAGAGCAAGGGAGCTTGATGGTCAGCCAGCAGGTGGGCCCATGGGCATTAGGAATCAAGACATGATCAGAGCCCCAGGAATCAGCTCAGGGGTAAGGTACAGCCACAGACATAGTTGGGGGACATTGGCTAGCCATGTGGGAAAACAACCTCATGATCAAGGTGAGGCATGCCCCAGAAATGACTGAGGAGAGCCGTGGACATGCATGTTGGTGATCTGGAGAGGGTCGTAACTGGGCACCTGATGCAAAGTGTTCAAGTTCCCTGAGCCACGGCCCAGCTGTGGAATCCAGCCATAGGATACTCAGCGACTGCCAGGCCCCACCTCATCTCACCTACCAGGAGAAACCCCTGTGGGCTGCAGACTAAATATAAAGCTGTGGGAGACCTCCAACCACACAGGCAGAGGCCATGTGTCCTGTGGGTGTGGGGTGGATGGTCCTGGCCCAGAGCAGTGGTGGCCATCACACTAGGACACAGACCTGTTCATGGTTCTGTTTTAAACTGTGCCTTTTCCTGTGGTTTCCGATGGAGCACCTGGGCTGTGGCCTGGCTCCTCTGCCTCTTGGTACCACCAGGAGCCAGTGTGTGGGGTGGTCTGTTGTCAGGCAGGATGTCACTTGTCCATCAGGCCAGGCCACACCCAGAAGCCCTCACCTGCCTGACTGTGTGGTCTGGCTACTGCCCTCTGCCTTCTGGTCCTTCTTGCTACAACCTGGCCAGGCATCAGCCCAACTGGATCACTGTACTCTGTGATGAGGCTGTCCTGGCCCCCAGGGACTGTTGAGAACACTTCCTAGAAGAGTTTCTCCTGGAGCCAGGAAAAGCTCTGTTTTCTGCTTCATCTCAGGACTGTGTCCAGCCAATGACCCACATGTGGCCCTTCATAGCCACACTCGTACCTCCTTGCTGTCCTTGCTGGACTCATCCAATGCAGGATCTGCAGGCCAAGGGGCCTCTGGCAGCAGAGCACAGTGGCTACCTGTAGCCAGGCCATTTGGGTAGAATCCCACCTCTGGTAGCTGTGTGAATGTGGGCAAATCACTTAACCTTTCTGTGCCTCTGTCTCCTAATTTATGAATGGGAATGATAATCAAATCCTCACAACTGAAAGACTGTTGAGATTGAAAGCATTAATCCCTGTAAAGTACTCGTAACAGTGCTTGGCCTGTAATAAGGATTATGCATATAATGACTATAATCATGATAATGATTTCAGTGCCTATCAAATGCTCAGACCAATACTGGGTTGATGATGATGATGGTTCTATTCTTGCTTTCCCTTCACCCTAACTTTTCTATATGTTGCTTAGTTTTGGTTGAGGTAGCTCACAGTCATCTCTAGCCCTCAGTGGACCTCCTGCTCCATGGTCCAAGACCTGTGGACAGGACAGGCTACCCCTGCCCTGATGTTCATTTCTGTGAGTATACACAAAGTGTTTACTATGTGCCCAGTAGGGTCCTTGAACTTTTAGAGAGGCGGTCTTCCTGCTTTTGTTCATTTGTATCATCTGAGGACCATAGGGACACTCAGGACCCACAGAGAACACTTGGGTAGACACTGGCCTTGAGTCTAAAGCATAGCTCATCCTGCAGTGGGGGGTGTGTTGAATAGGGAGGCAGCTGTGAAGTGTCCTCTGGGGCTTTCCTCTGTGGGAAAGCCTGTGGGAGTCCATCCTGTTGTGCAGTCACTGATTCAAGTTGTCCTCCTGTCCATGTCTGCTGAACTCAAATACAAGCAAACAAAGCCACTCCTCTCCCTTATGTAGCCCCCAATGGAGCTTCTGCAGCCTCTGCTGTGTCTGCAGCTCCATTGATGCACACCCAGGGGTCTTCCAGGATGCCAGATGCCATGTGCAGCCTCTGATGGGCCTGGAACTCTGGGTTCCTGCTTCTGGTCTCAGAAGTCTGGTCCTGCAGGTTGCACCTCAGATGCCTCTTAGCACCCTTATGTCTTCTCTAGAGTCTGCAGGATTCCTGCCCTGAAATCACAGTTCATTAGTCATCTGACTTAAGCCTTCCATGCCCCAGTTTCCTCTTCTGTTGGCTACCATGAGTGTATTGTTAAGTTTTGGCTCTTAGCTCTAAACTTACCTCTGATGTGTGATGCTGGGACCAGGACTCTGAACCACCTTTCCTGTGGCAGCTGTTCCTGTGTAAGCTTTGCCAGTAGAGGATAAAGGGTACTGTGAGCTGAGATCAGGGATGTGTTCATCCCATTTTCTTCCTGATTACTTCCTGTCTAGTCCTGTCTGCTTCAATACTAGCTATTTCCTCTCTCCTCCTCTTCCTGTTTCTGTTGAGCCCCAGCTGACTTCACAGGCCACCCAGCCTGGGATCCAAGAAGGCTGATCTTGGGACGAAGGTAGTCATCACCCTTCCTGCCAGTAGCAGGCACTGGTGCCCCATGCTGATCTGTCATGTGGCCCTGAATTTTCTCTGTTCAGTTTGTGTTCCATCTGGATGGAAAAGGCAGAAACTTATTTGACTTTTTCTATCTTATTTTTTTAAACTGGCAGCATTTAAATTCAGTGGTTGAGTATTTGACGTTTTTCTCTTCTTTCTTCTGTAATGATTGTTTCCAATGCTGAGATGTGAAAGGACCTGGCCTTGGGTGATATGAGGGTTACCACATTGGGCAGGGACACAAATGCAGGGTGGCCTGCAGCTGGCCTCCTTAATCCAAGGTCCATTTTGCTGCACCACTGCTCCTCCTGATACTCTGGTATTTTAATGGTGTTTCCAGGTCGCAGTGTTTTCCCACACACGCTTCTGCCTTGAAGGTCTGGTCACTGGCTCTTTTGCCATCAGCTGTGCTGAGATCCTCTGAGTCAGATGTACCTATATTCCTGAACTTCCTGGAGAACCAGGCTGACAGTTGGCACCTTGGACAGGGGACACAGTCACCTGTGATTGTAGAACAATTAAAACTTCTGGCTATTGCAGGGTTCCTAAACTTGGCCTTGGATACTGAGCTCCAGCTCCTTTACTGTAGATCCATCAGGTGAGGAAGAACTTGGGTAGTAGACAGAACTGGAAAAGCTTTGGAGGTGGAAAGAACTAGTGTGAATCCTGACATTGACCATATTCAGATTGGTGAACTTCTCTGTGACTCAGTTTTATCATTTTTGAAAATAGTTTTGAGACTTCTCATCTCAGAATTATTATGCTGCTCCCCATCATGGCAGGTATGTGGACTCATGTGTGCTGGCACCTCAATGGCCTGTTTCTCCTTTAATTAATATTTTCTATTTACATATGAAAATTGCAGCACCTTGCTTAGCAAAAATGGCTGCCAGTCTAGCAACCCAGTGACATGACATTGCAGAAGAAACTGAATGGCATGAGAATATGAGGGGCAAAGGCTATGTTAGTGGAAATGGTGTCAGTTAACAACTCTGAGAGGAAGGCAGAGAGACTCGGAGGGAACACAGGAGATTTATTCTCTTGAGCTTGGAACTAATGTAATCGTAATTGGTGGACATTTATTCTATGAGCATTTGTTTAATTTCCTCTACTAGGAGGGACCAGAGATTCAGCAGTAAGCTGGACACCAGCATCACTGCTATGGAAATCTGGGACCAAGGTGGAGCACTGTGGGGGCAGACATCATAGAGCAAACAGGGAGGGGAAAGGGAGACATGTGGTGGCTCTTCTGGCCTCCTCCCTCCAGTCCTTCTACCAGAGCCTCCCTTTTGCTGGACATGTCCTACTGAGTGGGGAGTTGGGTAGTCAGTTCCCTGCGAAGTACAGAAGCTCAGAGGAGGGCTAGAGACCCCGCCTCCTGGATGAGGAAGGAGCCTGCTCTGCTCTGTGTGGGGAGGAGCTTCCCAGCAAGGACCGATGATGGGAGAAGGGTGAGATGACAGCGCTGAGTGGGCTGTGGAGAAGGGGAACCTGGGGTTGGAGATTGTGTGGGTGTTCTAATCCAGGTCTTCACCCCAGCATTTCCTGTACCACCTGCTAAGGCTTTCTTTCAGACCTGGGACTCCTGACCCTGAGCCACTGAGGGTTGCAGCTGTACCTGGACTCCATACGTGGCAATGGATTGCCAACAGCTAGTCAGGGCCACCCTTGGACAGATCAGTGGTCTTTAAAGACCTGCCCTCTGATCCCTGAAGGGTGCCTCTAGGCTTGGTTCTCTGGGTCCAAGTTGTGTGAATTGGAGAAAGAATATTAGCTATAGCTACTATTCCTCCAGGCAGGTTCCAGTGGCCTCAGGACTGTGAGTTCATTTCCACGTGGGGTTGGTGATACCAGTGAAAGGGACTGAGTTCGAAATCCAAGGGTTATAGCAGGTCCATGCTGTGCTATCTTGGGTTGAGGCCAGTGGTTCCCCCTGTCCTGACTCAGGGGAATGTCCTGTTTGCTCACAGTGTCAAAAGTCCACTCACTGGGGGTCACCCTGTCCCTTCCCACCCAGTGTGTTTTCTGAGGCTCCCTGGTGCCATCTGTCACTGCTGTTCTGAGTCATCCCTGTCTACCTGCAGAGCCTCTGCCTGGGAACTCACATGCTCTCTGGACCTGATCCCCACTCTGCATCCAGCTACCCTAGGGCAGCAATGAGAGTCCTTTCTGGTTGGGCTTCATTTCCTTCCTTCCTCCTGTCTTCTGCCCCCCCCCTCCTTCCATCAGTGTGGACAGCTCCTGGGGGGTCAGCTGGTGGTCTCACTTCACTCTGTGAATGGGCCATTGGGTGTACCTCCAATAGGAAGGAGGATGTGCTTCGAGATGACTCTTGGGGATTAGGGGTTCATCAGGGTCTCAGGCTGGGGGTTGAGCCTGTCACAGAACAGGTTCAGGACTTATCAATGGCCACAAATTAAAGTATCATGTTCTGCTGCAGCCTGGCTTGAGGACAAAACAAAGCCCCTACAGCCATCATTGATGGCTTTCCATAGAAGCTTTCAGATGCAATTTGTGTTGCCTTTAGCTTGAGTTATAGGGGAATAGGAGCGTAAACCCCAGCCTGTTATTGCAGGTGAAATGTAGGTTTTGACAACAGTAAAGGGAGAAGGTAAAGTCTTAAAATTCTTGTGAGCCAATTTTCAAAATGTGTCAAACTCCTATGTAGAAGATAAAGAAAGAAGCCAGTCCCTGAGGAAAACAGAGCATGGTGAGGTTTGCAATTATTTTAATTTCTTTCTCATATATGTGAGTAAATCAGAGTTTAAGTATGGCCTTGGATTTTCCTTAAGTTTTTTTAATGTTTTATTTTTGTAGATGGACACAATATCTTTATTTTTATGTGGTGATGAGGATTGAACCCAGTGCCTCACACATGCGAGGCAAGTGCTCTACCACAGAGCCACAACCCCAGCCCCCACTTTAGTTTTTGAGAAGGTAAAATTGGAACCTCAAATTCAGCTCTGGTGGGCTGAAGATGATGTTGTTACACATTGAAAGGAGAAACACATATGATTAATAGCAAAAATCTTTCCCTTTTTAGTTTCATAGATACCCTAATATAAATACATATGCATTTAAATACATACACGTATACATTACTTAAAAATTTCCCCAAGATCATATGTGATTGTCTTAGTCTCTTTTCTGTTACTATAGTAGAGTACCTGAGACTCAGTGATTCATAAAGGATGGATGTTATTTTGGTCTATGGTTTTGAGAGCATAGCATGGTGCTGACACCTGGTCATCTTCTGGTGTGGGCCTCCTGCTGCTGTAATTCATGGCAGACTATGGAAGGGCAAGCAGGTGCACCCAGAGGAGGAAATGACACTCAGCTCCCCCTTCCCTTAGAGAAGGTAGGAATCATTTGTGAGGCTTCCCCCAAACCTAAGAACTCCCACAAGGCTCCACTGCCCAACACTGCCTTGTGGGCAAGGTAAGGTTCCCCATAGGAACTTCTGGGGGACACACTCAAGCTGCCATGATGACCAGTTATAACTTGCTTTTTATATTTCATGACACCTTGTGGACATCCCTCACGAGTATTTAGTGTTTTTATATTTAAGCACTTCCTGTGCCCTTGCTATCTGCACACTCCTGTTACAGTATCAGGCCTCTTCTTTGTCAGGCTTTAATCTGGGTACAGTGATGTATGGTGATAATAGTGGGTACATATTTATGGGTCATTTATGTAGGACAGTACTCTTCTCAGCACTTCATATGTATTAACTCATAGATCCTTACTGCAGCCAGGAAGGTAAGAACTGCATTTATATTCTACTTTATGTGAGGACATCTGATTCACAGAGAGATAAATTCCCTTCGACAGGTTACTCAGTCAAGACATGGCTGAGCTGCAGTTCATGTCCCAGCATGGGCTCCGGCACACACTGTAGTTTGCTCACAGCAGCAAATGACCTTGTAGAGAAAACTTTACACACTCCATCCCACCCCAATATTCAGAAGGAGAGATTTCTAGTAGTGACAATGTCAAGCCAAAGCTTTGCACTCCTTTCAATGATTCTGGATGTATTTCAGCATCTGAGTTGTGTCACCCATGGAAGGGAAAGAAGCATGAGCCACCAAGTCCTTAAGCTGGGTGGGCCCCGTGTGGGTGGTGGGTGCTGTCTGTGCTATGCAGGTAATGGGCCAGGAAGATGACCCCATGCTTGAGTGTGGGGCTCTCTCTGTGAGATTGAGATCCGGAGGAGTAAAGTTTGCCTTTTGGGGAGGCAGCTGTGTGCCTCAGGGCCATGAGTTCAGTATTCATCTGGGCTCCTTCCCACTCCACCCAGTTTGGGGGATAGTCCCAGTGAACACATTTTGTAGAATTATAGGACTGTCCCTGTGGCCGGCGGTTGGTTCACTGGGTGGCGGTCAGAGACTCCATTGGGTTATCACCTCACACATCAGAACAGGGTCTCATTCTGTCTGCTGTCCTCCTCACAGTGGTTGAGGGTCGAGTCACCATGAATGGCCTGCAGAGGTTCTCCACACTGCCCGCCTTCCTCCCCTCCAGCTTGCACATCGCCAATGCTGAGGTATCCTTCTTCCTTGAGGAGGCCAAGCAGGACTTCACAAGCAACTTCAGCCTGCAGGCTGGTGGAGTCTTTCTTCATCCACAGAGCCTGGAGCAACCTTCAGTCAGCACCAGCTACAGCCTGTTCTCCATGGAGCTCCTGCTGAAGCCCACGCCCTTCAGTAACTTGGAGAAGTTTCCCTTCAACTGGAAGCTGAAGTCCCACATCCTCCACAGCTCCATCCACTCCAACAGACCCAAAGTGCAGTTCTAGCTATCTGTATGCCCCTGTAACAGATAGTCATCAGCCTGTGCTGGGATGACAGTGACCCTGTTGAGAATCTGCATCAAGATGTTTACCTTTCCTGAGGCCAGGGAGGTGGTGGCCAGCTGCCAGATGCAGGGGTTCCCCAGGGATGTGCATGTCTGAGCTGAAGCTGCTGCCTGAGTGGTTCAGCTCCAACCTGGACCTGGAGACCAAGGAGTTCCTGGCCCTGCTGAGAGGCACAGCCATGGAGCTATTCTTCAGCTTCTACTTGGCCAATGAGGTGGTCCAGCAGACCTCACAGAGGAGGAGGGCATTTGGGAGGACAAGATCCACTTGGACCAAGACAGCCCTACGCAGGCACCCTCCACGCGAGATCACATCAGCAACATGGTGGTCTACCTGACCCAAGACAACCTGTGGTGGTCCCTGTTGAGCCTGGATGGGAACATTGTCCTCTCTGTCCTACTGAACCTCATTCATGAAGGGGATACAACCACCTTTATGGTCTCTCTGACCAGCGGCAACATGGAAGACCAGTTCACTCTCTGGTAAGAGGCTTTGCCAGGTGGGATGGAAAGGCAGTCAGTTATTAGAAAATCCAAGTTACGGCTGATAGATGGTGTTGTTCGTTGACTGAAGCTTGTCAAAGATAAACACAGACAGGATTAAAGTGGCCAGGACATCTTTTATCCACAGGGAGGGAGCTGAGGCCCTCACACATTTCAAAGGTGGGCTGGGAATTGGAAAGGGAGCATGATGGAGGAGAGCACGGTACTTGAGAGACAGAGAGGTGACCCAGCACCAAGGGTTGGTGGCATGGACCCATTGCCATGTCATGCACTAGCTGTGACCTAAGTTAATGATCTGTCCTCCCTTGGAGTCTAAAAGACAGAGATTGTCCTTTCTGGTGGTTCTATTTTGAGAGATCCTTATGCCTTGCCCTGAGTTGTCAGTGGCAGCTACGTACTGTTGCAGGCCCTCGTTAGAAAATGCTCCAAGAAGGAGGGTTCATGGGCCAGTCACCATGTGTGCTTGACTAAACAAGCAGCAGACCCTCCCAGCCAGGCCAAGCCTGCCAGCAACACTCCAGGGGCCTGTGGTGTTCGCTACTAATGTGTGTGTGTGCTGACCTATCCCAGGGTGAGAACTCTGCAGTTCTCTGTATGTGGTAACTGAGACCCTCAGGAACAGGAGGAGAGAGCCAGGAGACAGGCCAGGCAGAGAGCTTCTGGAAGGGGCTGGCTGGGTGGTTGCACTGTGGCCACACCAATCCTGGGGACCTTCTCGATCTATCAGTGCAGAGTGAAAGCAGCCACGGTGAGTGAGTGTGACTGGTCTCAATACACCTTAATTTACAAATGCATTAGGAGGGCTGAACCCAGCTGAGCTCTCCTCAGTCCCCACAGTGTCCCTGGAGAGCTCTAATTGAGTTTCCAACTCCACCAGCATGGAGAGGGTGATGCTCTTTCTTTTACAGGTGTGAAGATCTGGAATCTGGGCACCATTGGCTCTGGTTGGATGTGGTGCACCATCTAGCTCACACAGTTCTTTCCCCTCCCTTGTGTCCCACATTGCACTGCCTGCCTGGGTTTTGTGGTTGTTTGGATCTGGAAGCCCTGACACAGGTTAGAATAAAGGCATGCTGCACTAGAAGAAGGGCTAGGTGCTGGCCCACAAGGACAGCACCTCCAGTCACTTACTGTGTTTGGGAGGGGAGTCAGAGGGAATGGCACATATAGGCCCAGACCTCAGCCCCATCCCCTCCTGGCTTAGGCCTGGGTTGGCTGATTCAAACAAAGCCCCCAACAAGCCTGGCCCTCACTGTGTTTAGTGCGCATCCTCAGGTGGCCAGGCCTTAGTGCTGTAACTGTGTTCTTTAAGCTGCTGTGTGTCCTGTGCCCAGTCCTGGGTTGGGCCTCTGCTGCATCTCTCTGCATGATCACAGCCACCAGCAAGGTGTCACTCCTACTCATTCAGTAGATGTGGAAATGGAGGCTGGGAGGTTGAGTTCCTGACCAAGGTCACATGCCAGGAGGGGTCTGGGCCTATGTGTGCCATTTGAGAGGCCTTATTTTACACTCTTTGTGTGCTCATCTGGAAGGGGTCTGTGATGCACCAGGAAAGCACCTTGATGGTTTATTTTGTTTTATGTAACAGCCAGGGAAAAGCCTCACTGAGATGCTTGAAATAAATGAAGCATCAGGGCTCTCTTCAGAGCTGGCCATGGTGGGAAGTTGCCACCATCTCTGTGTTTGGCAGAGAATCCAAGGCAGCAGAGGAGTGGGGACAGAAGAGGAAAGCAGCCTTGTGTTCCCAAATGGAGGCTCAGGGCTGGGAGGTGGAGGCATTTCAGGGGAAGTGGCAGCTTCTGTGATGGGTTTGGGGAGCACCTATGGCTTCCCCTGTCTGGGGGAGTTGGGAGGAGATGCACAAATCCAGGAGGGGCTGGGGGCTATGTCCATGTTCTGGCCACCTTGTCTGATTTCCAGAGGGGCCAAGGTTGAGTCTTGGATGGAGCACTGCACGGTGATCAGTCATTCCATTGCCATGTGGCACATGGCTGTTGTCCCTGCTGTATGCCTCCTCTCAGAATGTTTCCAGGCCCAGGAAGGTGTTGATCTTCCAACCTAGGTGACTGTCTGAACCATGTCCTTTGTAATGGGATATGACACACTGCATTGGGCTCCAGCAAGGCCAAGATCCAAGCTTGGCTGTGCACAAGATTTACTGAGGTCTCCTCTAAATGCTGTGGATATCAGGCAGGGGACAGCGGGGGCCATGCTCATGCCTCCTGTTACGTTTTCAAAAAAGTGCTGCACAGGGCCAGGGTGAAGATTAGTGACCTTGGTTGTTCTCCAGCAATGAGGTAGTGTTGGGAAACAGTGGTATCTAGGTCTCACCAGGCCTTGAAAAGCCAAAAGCCTATTGGCAGAGTCCTGTGGATAGAGCATGGAAGAAAATAGAGCTGGGAGAAGCATGAAGCTGGAGATGGGGGTCTGTCTTTGTGACACACCAAGAAAGTTTGAAATGTTATGACCCTCTCTCCCCAAATGCAGTATATGCTCGACCAAGAGAGATCCTGGGAAACTTTATCCCTGGTTTGTGAAACAACATTTCCTGTTTCATACAGAGAACCTGCTGGGCTGGCTAATTTTTCAAGTTATAGGTAGTCGATCCAGTGGTTAATACATGGATTCTGAAGCACAGGGTCAAATCCTGGTGCTGTCACAAATAGGCTATGTGACTTGCAAAAGCCAATTTTTCTCTGTGGCATGGTTTCCCCACCTGTAAATGAGAACAATTTATTTCAACATAAGCATGCAATATGCAATCAAGTGAAGGCAACTGGCTAATCCACCACCTGAAACATTTATTTTTATTTTATTTTTTTGTGTGTGTGTTGAGAACATTCAAAATCCTTCCTATCAGCTATTTTGAAATGTAGAGTTGTCAATCACCCATTGTGCTCTGTAGAACATTAAAAGTTCCTCATGGGGCTGGGATTGTGGTTAAGTGGAGGAGCACTCACCTGGCATGTGGGTGGCCCTGGGTTCGATCCTCAGCATCACATAAAAATAAATGAATGGAATAAAGGTATTGTGTCCAACTACAATTAGAAAATAAATATTTTTTAAAAGTTTCTCAGGGGATAGTAGAGGATAGGAAAGGCAGCAGAATACAACAGACACTAGTTTGGCAGTATATAAAAACGTGGATGTGTAACCGATGTGATTCTGCAATCTGTATATGGGGGAAAAATGGGAGTTCATAACCCACGTGAATCAATTGTATGAAATATGATATGTCAAGAGCTATGTAATGTTTTGAACAACTGATAATAAAAAAATTTAAAAAATGTAGTGGAAAAATACAAAAAAAAATTCCAAATATTTTATTGAGGTTCAAAAATAATTTTGGTAGAAAACAAAATACCATTATTTTTAATACCTCTAAATATTCATATAGGTCATAATATTTTAATTAAGCCTTAAGATGAATAAGCTCTATTATTGGGTTTATTTTTTAAACATAATTTACTTTCAAGCTGTTTCTCACAATGTAAAATAGTAAAATAAATATATACTCAAAAATAAATAAAAATAAAAAATGTTTCTCATACTCTACAGTGGCACCTGTCACCCATTAGTGTTCTCTCTCCACCTGCCTCCTTCACTCCCAGCTCTGTTTCTATGAAGATCTCCTGTTTAGATGCCATGCATATATGAGAATGTGCTATATTTGCCTGGTTCATAACATTTAAACTATGGTCCTTGAGGTCATCTACGTTGCTACAAATGATAGAGTTTTTTAATATGATTTATGGCTGAGTAATATTACATCATGTATAGCCACCACATTTTCTTTTTCCACCTATGCACATTCCATATCTTGGCTATTGTGAAAAATGAAAAAAAAAAATAGCAATCTATGATTGTCCCTCAAGTGGCACCAGAATTCCAGGTTTATTCATCTTTTTCCTAGACAAAATACAGATTTTTCTTAAGAAAACTGTGCCTAGACACAGGTGCTCTGGAACCTATACTGCTGGAATATAAATCAAGCCTAGAGTTCAGATCTCAGGTTTCAAGAGAGCATAAAGAGGAAGGCAGGTGACTGTTCCCCATATGGAACTGTGCAGCACACCTGCTCACTGCCTTTGGCCAAGTGTTTCTGAGCAGTGCTCATGATGCCCATCTTGTTTGCCCTGCCAGATGCATTGGGTCGGTGTGCTGCCTGAAAGTTGCTAGGGGTGTGTTGGCTTTGGAAGCTCGAGGGTGCTGTGTGTGAAAGGGACTTCCATCTGTGCTAATGGTGTTATCTGAGGTCATGGCTTTGGAAACTGAGTGTACCTCGATCATGGCGGTTGTTGATAACTTGGGGACACTCAGGCTGTGTCAAGCCGCACTTGGTTTGTTATTGCTGTAACCCTCACCTCCCTGGAGGAGGCTGGGGACATTGTGTTCATGTTTATTCTGCAGATGAGGAGACCCCCTATTGCTCTCTACTCCCAGTAGTTCCATGCCCCTGGCAGTGGAGGGTGGAGGTGCTGCATATGGGTGCCTGGCCCTCATCTGCTGCACTGCCACAGCTGACCTGGCAGAAGTTGCAGGACCACCTTGTTCCTTGCTAAGAGCAGCACATCTGGGCTAGAAGGGGCTCAGGTCCCTGCTGCCTCCCGCTCCACTGCCCTCCACCTCTCCCCACAGCACCCACACAGTGCTCCCTGGAGTCTGGTCCAGTGGTTTCATTTCACATATTTGGAATGCTGATCTGAAAAAAGAAGCTCTGAGGAGAATAATTTATGTCCCAGGTAATGCTCCTCACTGTGGCAACACCACACTGGGCCAGCCACTTCCCAACACATGTGCAGGGCACAGAATGGCAGTGTTTACCATGTGACACACTGTCCAGTGGCATCCAAAGGCCGTCCTTCCCCATGCTGTCCAGTGGCCTCAAGGGGCCATCTTTTGCCACACTCTCCAGAGGCCTCCAGGGGTCATCCTTCCCCACTCTGTCCAGTGGTCTCCAGGGGCCATCTTCTCATGTATAGGAAAGTCACCTTAACCAGTGGGAAACTTTCCACCTCCGCTTTCCCCCCAACCACCACCTGTGACTCTTGCCCTCTGTGGTTACCACTGTCTCTCGTAACTCACGTGGGGAATCACATCACATATGTCCTCTGTTTGTCATCAGCTTATTTGCCAATGACTTTTAAAGTTAACATTGAACAGTGAATGTTTTCTTCATAAAAGAAAAAGTAGAGTGCAGCACAGAGAGAGCCTGTGCTCTTGCTGGCACCCTCCTGAAGCCCCCACCTGCTGAGCCACAGCCAACCCACTCAAGGTTGGTGTTCACCTCATGCTTGGTACTGCCATGTGTAGATTCATCATCCTGCCTCTGTCTGAGCCTTGGAAACTTTCCTGAGGATTTTCCCCACCTGGGGCCTGGCTTCCATGGCTCTGCCATGGCTTGGATGAGGTCCTTCAGCTCTTCATGCCTTAGGTTCCTCTGTGTAAGGTGAGCTGGTGGCCCACTCCTCTCAAGTTGTGCCAGAATGGACTGAACATATGCAGGCATTGCGAGGGGCCTCCCCTGGATCAGTTTTCATTTGTGACAGCTGTGATGGCTGCTTCTTGCTAGTTTTGTTATTGCTGTGCCCCTGCCACCGAGCTTGGGGGCTGACTTTCAGAATCTTCACCTTCTGAATGTGGTTGCTCTCATCCAGTGAGGAAGTCCACAGAACAGGGTAGAGTGGGGTTTCGGAATCACTACTCAAGACCTCTGGAGACCAAGCAGGATGCAAGTCTGATTTTATTTTGCAGTTACTATATATATATATATATATATATATATATATATATATATATATATATATATATATATATATATATAGTGAGGCAATAGCTTAGCAGATTATAGGCAGCCACCAATACAATTTCTGCTAACTGCCCTCGCAGTGACCAATCAGAGTGGGCCATAGAGAAAGCTCAGGGACTGCAACACATGGCCTCATGCCCAGGGCTGTACCTACAGGGTAAGTGGCCTGCCACTCAGATGCCCTTAATGTATGCCATGTATGCAGTATTCGGTGTACCTGTCTGCACATTCTTTCATTTCTTGCCTAGAGATATAGACTTCTAGGTGCATCTGGAAGTTTGATAATAATAACTGAAGCCACATAAAAAATGAGATTTTCTCAGTAAAATCATGAGAAGAAAAGAGAGCTTATGAACCAGTCCTGAAAGACTCCTGCATTGAACAGGTTGACAATGATCAGTCCTGAAAACCATGGCAGAGAAGTGGCAGGAGAACCAGGAGAGCATTACCTCACGTGGCCAGGAGAAGGAGACTGAGGCCAGGAGACAGCAGGCTGCATGCTTCAGAGGGAGCAGGCAAAGGCACATGCTGTCCTGGGCGTGTTGCCCAGGGACACCATCAGTGACTTGGATAAGGTGTTTTGATGGAATCTGGAGAAAAAGCTGGATTGGAGGAGCTTGAGCATAAGTGATCTGAGGGTAAATTTTTGTAGGGATCAAGGTCAGCCACATATAGTAGGAAACCCAGAAAATATAGACATCACCAAGACAGGGGTATGTTTAAAGCCAGAGTAACCACAGGTAAGGTATTAGTCTGGTGGATCAAGGATGTCTGAGCATAAAGGATTTTACAAATTCTGGCCTTTTCCTCATTGTGACTGCTACAGTCATGGGATCAGATTTATACTTCACTCAGAAGGAAGGATGGAGAGATGGGGCAAATGCCTTTGTGCATTGGAGTATGCTTCCCTTAAGGCACACTTCCAGAAATGTCAGTCAACATCTCTGACTGTTGCCCAATGACAAGGCTGCTCCTGTTCCCAAGCCTGCCCCTGGGGAAGTGGAGAATGTGGCATCAGCCATCTGTAGGTGTCTGTGGGGAGCTGAACCCAAAGATGTTCCTAGGATACTAAAATACCACAATGCTCAAGGCCCTTCTGAAGGATGGAAGGGTTTTCATGGGGCCCATACACCTCCTTCTGTGGACCTCAGTCCTCTCTGTTCACTCATAATACCTGGTGCAGCCCACAGACTCTGGGAAGAGTTGTCATACTGTATCATTCAGGTATAGTGAGGAGAACTGCAGGTGCAGGACAGGTGCAGATGTTTTCTGCAGTTTTGATCCTCAGAGGGTTGAATCCCTGGCATGGGAACCCTGGCTACTGAGGACTGCCTGTGTGTGGCTGGGCATACTGCTGGGCCCCTCCTGCCACATCAGGGTTTTCCTGCAAGGACATAAATGGAGACTAGCTGTCAAATGAGCAGCTACCAATGTCTGCCACACATGACAGTTGCTTTCCCTGTGACCCAAAATTTGGCCTGGGAGGAAGGAAGCAAAGGAGAGTGTATTTGGGGGTCTCAAGGGAGGGTGCAGTGTGTGTGTGGGGGGGGCGTCTTGAGGGATTCTTTTCCCTAAACTGGTGGCTGCTGTGTGTGCTTAATTCTGGGTAGAAGCTCAGAGTCCAGAAGGTAATGTGGGCTGTTTTCTGGGGTCCTGAAATGCTCCTCCATGGATTTTCCAGATACAGTATGGCTGTCATCTCGCTATTACTCCTCCATTTAGAGAATTCTATTAAAAAGAAAAAACAAACAAACAAACATCAGTTTCATGCATAAGTAGATCTGTTGCATGTACTTATTTCACATGGCATGAGTCCAGCTTGCCTACCCAGCATTCTGCAGTTGCCCTCCAAGAACTGGCAAGGTGAGTACATTTAGGTAAATCAAAAGGAACCGTGCTAATCAGAGACCACACACACACCCATGGCGATTTTCTCATCCAAAGAAAGGAGCTGGTTTTCCTGATCACCTGAGGGGTGGGTGTCTATGGGCTCAAGGGCACTCCACCCCACCACTTTGCCATGTACCAAGGTCAGTTCCAGCCACTGCTGGAGAGAACACCAAAGGGCACCAGGCTCATCTATGCAGAGTGACTGGCCCCAGTCCTTCATGGGTTGCTGTCAGGCCATAAGCCCAGGCCCAAGAGTGCATTTGCCCTCTGTCCCTGTGGTGAACAAATTGTTCTCTGAATTCTTGCAGAGAAAAGGTGGAGGTCTCATCTTCTACACCTTCCTGCTGACATGGGTATATTGTCACATAAACATCTCACCACCTTATCCAAAGTGGATGAAGATGGCAATGCAAATGTCTTCCTGGGAAGGGCTTGTGCCCCTGAACTACCAGACAGAGCCCCTGAGTTATGTCACCAGGTTGCTTATCCTGCCGGTGGATTAACCTCCTTGGATGGGGCTGGAGGCCTCCACAGTGTGCATGAGTTTTTGTGAATCTGGAAGAACAGGAGAATAGAGCACCACCAGCCACTGCAAGAGTTAAGGGTAGGAGAGACTGTCATCAACCAGGAGGGAAGAGAGACCAGGTGAGGGAGTGCAAGGCTGGGCCACTCTGCAATCAGAGAAACCCAGTGTCTTGGGGTCACTCTGAAGAGAGCATCCTCTGGGAGCAGGATCCAGAGATGTCACATCAGCTCTCTCCTGAGGCCTCTCCTACGGCCTGCAGTGCCCCTGCCTCAGAGATTAGACTTCCTCTCTTTTCAACCTTTGTTCCAAGTATAGAAAAAACTCCTCCATTTGCTTCCCCTTAGCATGGGTCAAATAAACATCAATTTAAGAAATGCTTACTGAGTACAAAGGGACAACCTCAGGGAAGCCAGCAGTCAGCCACCTGGTTCCAGGATAGTCCTGGCTCCCTGGCACAGTAAACACTGCCTCATTCTAAATGAGGTCCCAGGGCAAGAGGACACTGCAGGGTCCATCCTGTTCTGCCTACTGAGCAGACATATTTAACCATGAACACTCCAGGTTCCTTGTGAACATCAAAATCTAGGCTAATCTCACCTAGCCTCCTTAATCCACAGGGCTCTGGCTTGACACTTTAAGGAGCATCACTGTCCCACAGTCACAGGGTGAAGCCCACACATACACATGGTGGGTGCTTTCTTCCCTGAGGTGTCTTCTGGGAGGAATCCTATAGAGGCCTTGATAGCAAGAACTGTTGAAGGTTCAGAACAGGATGGTGGCAGGATAGGGCTTGGCTCAGTGTTGGAGACTTTGGTTTTGAGGTCAAGGCACTTGTGGAGTGTTCTGTGAGTTCTGCTTTGAGGCTGCTCTTGATGCCCATGAACCTTCCTTTCCTGAATGCTCCATCTCTAGCTGCCCATTCCACACCGTGGCTCTTCTTCCAAAGGAGCTCCAGGTTGGGGTGGGACACCTTCAGCTACCTTTGCCTTCCTCAAGGCCAGGTCTATAGAGCCTCCTCCTTTCTGAGCTCATTGTCTTTAAGAGGCAAGAAAGCAACTTGGAAAAGACAGAAAATCCAGAAATTTGCCCAAGACTCAGTCCTTAAGGGCCATGATGACAGCATCTTTTTCCCAGTAGCACTATACCACCTTCTTCAGGATGTTCTAACAAAGGGAGCAGACAGCAATGTCACAGAAGTCATGGAAATCCAAGGCAAGAAGGGGATGGTTGAATGTATCCATCCTGTCAAGTAAACTGTGGAGCAAAGCCCCTCCTGGGTTTCCAGTGGGAAGGTCTGTGGGCACTTTGCCATGACTGTGCTATGGAGGGATGTGGCTGATGAAGGTGTTATTAAGGAGTGGCTGGCTGAGTAATGACATCTGAGCAGGGAGATACTGCACAGTGTTACTTGGGAGCCTGGCTAAGGAGGAGGCAGGGAGACTCCAGGGGATTCAGGGTTTTGGGAAATCACCTACATTTTTGTTCCTGTGTAGTTGTTCATCCTTGTTTTTCCCTGAGAGAGTCTGCTGCTGGGAAGGGGCTCCTGCAGAAGGAGAGCACACCACCATGATGTGGGTTTAGAGACAGCTTGAGCTGAGGACACCACCTACCTCTGCTACTGGAGGTGTAGGCTAGTGCTGGATAAGTGCAGGGCCAGCACTGTGGTGCAGGCAGTTTAGGGAATTCACAGTGCAGAGCTTGATGCTGGCAGAGCTGTGGGAAGGTGTTGGGGCCTGGGAGGTCATTTTGATGTCTTCTGTAGAGATGTACTTTCATCTGTCAGGAGACACAGCTGTTAGGCTTGGCTCACTGAAGTGAGTTTGCTCAGCAGTCTCTTGACATTGATGTTCTTTTGGGGCTATGGTTGGGAGTAGAGTAACCATATTTAAAGTCTGACACACCCACAGCATGTGCCAGGAGCAGCTATAAGAAGGCCTTATATATCTGTCCATCTTCCCTGTGATCTGGGGATGTGACCTTGACTCCTAAGGCCATCTGGACTTGGGGTGTCTGAGCCTCGGTTGTCTGAAGGTTAATTTGGGGGCCTCATTAACCCGCAAAGCAGTTGTATCCCTGCTCTTAAACAAGCCAGCCACCCCTGGGCCACTGGGATCTAATTGTTTGAAGAAGTAGGCTACTGGCTGTGAGACAGATCCCAATTTGGGGGTTAGAACCCCTAAAGCCTACCCAGCCTTTTGTGTATCTACTTGTGAAAGGATTTTGTAAGTCACAGAAGGCCCAAAGTGGGGCATAGCCCAGCTCCAACTTTAACTGGTCAAAGACCCTTCAGCATCTGATAGTCAGTGGCAGGCTCTTTCTCTCTCCATTTATATTCAGGTTTCCTGTGAAGGTTTTGCTATTCCATAATTAGGAATCTGTAGCAAAATGAATGCCTTTTCTGAGGGCAGTCCTACCTGAAGTTGGCTTCTGGCAATGAGGTGTTTGCTCCTGATTTTATCACTAGGTTCCTTCCTAACAGAGGTGAATCAGGAAGAATTTTATCCTCTTGTATTATTTGAAAGGGTTTGTCAAAGATTGCTGTCAGTTCTTTAAATATTTGGTGGATTCCCTGTGATGCCACCTGGGCATGGACTTTTCTTTGTGTGATTACCAATGTCACCTGAGCTTGTTACAGGTCTGTTCAGGTTTCATATTCCTCTCTGAGTCAGCTGGAGTCATTTTTTCTCTTTGTAGGAACTTGTTCATTTTCTCTAGGTCTTGTGATTTGTTAGCACACAGCCATTCATAGTGTTCATTTGTAACCATTTTTCTTTCTTTAAATGTAGTAAGGATGTCCCCTCTTTCATTCTGGGTTATAGTTATTTGGGTCTTCTTTTTGCTTTGTCAGACTTACTAAATGGCTACTTTTTCTTTTCTTTTCTTCTTCTTTTTTTTTTTTTAGTTGTCAATAGACCTTTATTTTTTATTTATTTATATGTGGTGCTGAGAAGTGAACTCAGGGCCTCACACCTGCTAGGCATGCACTGTACCACTGAGCTATAACCCTAGCCCACCTACATGTCTGTTTTGTTATTTTTAATGTACCATTTCTTTTCGGTGTATATTTTCTCTATATTTTTTTCTATGATCAATTTCATTAATTCAGATCGAATGTTTATAATTGCTATTTATTCCTAATACCTTGATACTTTTACTAATAAAAATGTCCATTCTTGGGGCTGGGGATGTGGCTCAAGTGGTAAAGTGTTCACCTGTCATGCACAGGGTGCTGGGTTTGATCCTCAGCACCACATAAAAATAAAATAAAGATGTTATGTCCACCAAAAACTAAAAGATAAATATTTTAAAAATTCTCTCTCTCTCTCTCTCTCTCTCTTTCTCTCTCTCTCTTAAAAAATGTGTTCACTCTTATCAGAATCGATCTTGCATCCTGTTGATAGCTGCTGTAGCTTTCATAGAGTGGTGTGGACAGAGCTTCTTCTTTTTCCTCTCAACCTAGTGCATTTCTGAACATAAAGTGCCTCTCTTGCAGGCATCACATAGTGGGACCTATTTCTGTCAGGTCTGATGATCTCTCTCTCTCTCTGTTATACTATCAAGCCAACTCACAGGAATGTTCTATTGATATATTGATTCCATACACTTTTCACATCCTATTTTCCTGTTTTTTTGTTTCTCTTTCACTTTTACCAATTTTTTTGCACTAGCTGATTATTTTCTAATGTAATATTTTGATTCTTTTAATGATTTTTTTTACTATTTTGGGGTAAATTTCTTAGTAGTTGCTACAGGGTTTTCATACACATCTTACCATATCAACTTAAATTTTTGTAAGAAATAATTCCTGTGAGATACAGAGGAAGGCCTGACACTGTGGCTCACTCCTGTAATCCAGCTATTCAAGAGATACAGAAGGATTACATCCATATAACTCTTATCCATCTTTGTGATATTATTATTGTGCATATTAAATATGTCATAGCATAACCATGCATTGTTATAACCATGTAATTTTATGAAGTTTATAGCAGGAGATTAGGTCTATAATTACATATTTTTAAAGTTAACTTCCTTACTTATCATCCTGGCTTGCTTGTTTGGTTTGTTTCTGTGGCTCCAGTATTTGGTGTCAGACTCCCACTCCATGCAGCTTTGCTCCCATCTACCTCCTTTTTCCTGCTATTGTTCAATGTATTGCAATTCTACATGGTTTGGACCCAACAGTAGAATTATATACATACTGCTTGAGATAATTGCTTTTAAAATCAGTTTAAGGAAGGAAAACAAATATGCATTTATACTTTTATAATTAGGCAATCACTTTTAATAGGATTTTCAATGTGGGTTCAAAGTACTGTATAGATAACTTCAGGAATGTAATTGTTTTGCTTTCATTTTTGAAATATAATTTTGCTGCCTATACAACTCTTGATTAACAGTCCCTTTTGAACCTTTTGGATGGTATTCTCTAAACTTCAGGTTCCATTATGTCTGATAAGTCAGGTTTTAATTTTCGTTTCCCTTGTTTGTGTTGAATAACCTCTCTTTTGATGTTTGTATTATATTCTCTTTGTCTTTCAAAATTCTTACTGTGATGTGTCCGAATGTGAGATTCTCAGTGTTTATCCTACTTGTCATGGAGTTCATGGACCGTAATGTTTTCATCAAGTCTGGAATGGTTTTAATCATTATTTCTTTAGATACTTTTCTGCTCCTTCTTCTTCCCCTCCTTCTAAAATTCCTGGTACATGTCTATTGGTGAGCTCAGTGGCCCACATTTCTCTAATGCTCTGTTCACTTTTCTTCATTGTCTTTTCCTTTTTTTGTGTGTTGTATAATCTCTATCAATCCTCAGATTGGCTGCTTCTTTCTGTCCACCTTATCTATACTTTTGATCTTCTCTAATTTTTTTTTATTTCAATTTTTGTACTTTTTAAAAAATCTCTGGAATTTTGTTTTTTTTCCTAAAAAATAATTTTGCTTTTTAATATTTTCAGAAAATGTCCATTAGTTATTTTATGTCCATTTAACTATTAAGACTTCATCAAATTACTATACTTTTATTATTTAAAAATATATAATTTTATATGTATTAATATATCTTGTAATAAATAAGATATTTTTATATATTATATAATATATATTTTACATATTTTCAAATCTTTTCTAATATCAACATCTGAGTTCTCATAGGAAGTTTCTGCAACCTGCATTTCCCCCCTGTGGGTGGGTAACACTTTTCTGTTTACTGTGGACTCTATGTTTGTGTTCTTCCATCAAATTTATGTGTTGAAGCCATAACTTTCAATGTGATGCTATTTAGAGGTGGGCTTCTGAGGTGTAATTAGGTGTAGATGAGGTCATAAAGGTGGTACCCTTATGATGGGGCTCATGTCCTCCATCAGAGGAGGAGGACAGATCCTCTCCTTCCTCTGCATGCACCATGGCCCAGCCCTGCGAGGACTGTGTGCGAACAGTAGGAAGGCAGGACTGTGCAGGCAAGGGAAGCTCTTTTCAGATCTGTAGTCCCCAAGTCTGCTAGCACTGTGGCCTCCAGCTTCTCTCTCCCCAGAACTATTAGAAAAAATGTGGCTGAAATTACCCTGTCTGTCATAATTTCTTGTAGCAGGCTGAGCTAAAACATACTTCTTCATATCTTGTGGGGTTTTTTTTGGTTGTTGTTACTGAAAACTTGCTGTTTGGGGTGATACACTTGACTGAGCCATACTCCAGGCTTTTGTTGTTGTTTGCATGTTTGTTTATTTAGGGTCTGTAATTAGATCCTATCTCCCATCCTGTGTGGGGCTTGTGCTGCTCCTCAGAGGGCACAGCCTTGGTCATGCTCATAGCCTTCTGGTAGGACAATGGGGGTCAGCAGTGCTCTTCCACTGCCTAGTACTTGAAGTCCTTGCTAAGCTGTCTAAAATTCAAATCTGGAATTGCAGATCAATCTACAGATATTGCTTCAGAGTTTCTTCAAGCACGGCACATGTGCCACTCCTGGTACGTAACATGAGAGTTGGTGGGGCATAAAACAAATCACTGTCAGATTTTTAAAAATATACCTCAGGAAATGATGCATTTAATGCAAGGATCCCATTCCTCATGGATGCATTTCTGCTGGGGGCCAAGCTAGGTGGGTAGAACTGAGATATTACTGGTCATTCCCAAACTGAGTGACATATAGGAACAGGAACAGGTCATGTCTGTGAAAATTATGAAGCTGCAGCAAGTGAATTCCTTCTGGGATTGCTGGAAAGATGGAGAGATTGAGGATATGGGCCACCAGCAGAGTTCCTCCTGGTCTCCTTTCAAAGCATTCAAACCTCCACTGGGCTGTGAAATGAAAGTTGTTTATGTGAAGACATGACAGAGCCTGTGACCGTTCCACACAGACAACTGAACTTTGGGAGAGTTGCCCTGAAAAGCCAATGGCTCAAACCTAACAGGAAATTAAATTACCATTAACCTTATTATTTTACAAACACATTCTGTGCTGCCAGGTGCTAGAGCTGAACAGATGATTAACACCTGACCCTTAGCCTCAATGGACACAATTCAGAAATGCTACTTTAAAGCTGTACACAATGTAATATGGAGACAGGAGAGTGATGGCTGGCAGGCAGTAGTGACTTCCTAGAGCAGGTGGTGTTGGAGCTGTGTCTCAAGGGATTTGTAAAAGGTGTGCAAGTTATTTACAATAGGAATCCCTATTATTTCACCCCAGGGGCTACTTCTCAGGCCAGCCAGAACCAGAATTGTAGCCAGGATTCAACCAGCACTTCCCATGCTAGAAAGGAAAGTCAATCAAGGGGTGGATGCCGGTGACTGACCGGGACACCAAGGCCTGCCCAAGCACCAGGCTTTCCTCTCTGACCCTGGTTGGGTTCTGGTTTCCTGGACCTCCCTGAAATCTTCACCATATGAACATGGGTTTCCAGACTTCTCTTGGCAGCAGGAAATAAGCCTTGCCTCTTACAGGTGATCAGTGGGGGCCTTTCTATGACTTGGAGTAGGTGGTAGGAGGCTACTTTTCTCCTTTTTCTAAAATCTCAGAGATAAAAATTCTTAGTTTCCAATTTTTAAAAGTTAAGTTTGCAGTGTACACCATTTACACATTTACACCATTCTTTTTGCAAAAACTTTTTTTCTTAAAAAAATATTTCCATTGTAGTGGTACCCATATGTAAACCCAGTGGCTTGGGACATTGTGGCAGGAGGATCATAAGTTCAAAGGTAGCCTCAGCAACTTAGAAGACCTTGTCTCAGAATAAGAAAAATTTAAAAAAGAGCTTGGGATGTGGTTGAGCACTCCTGGGTTCAATCCCTAATACCTCCCCACTAAAAGTAGTTTGAAAACAAGTTTGAAAAACACTAATAATTCTATCCTTCAGTATTCCTTTCTTTCTGAGACTATGCTAATCCTCCAAAATATTTGTCTTTTACATTACTGATTTATATACCCACCCTGAAGACTTAAGTTACTGGTCCCAACACCTGTGCATGTGGCACAGGGCACCTATGCTCCAGAGATACTCCCCAGAATCCCTGGGCCCTGGTCACAACTGTGGATGATTCTGGAAACACCATGTGCTTCTGGGATCATCAGGTGGACACATTGTCCTTGTAGGCATGTGAAGCACAGGACTCTTGTATGAACCGGTGAGTATTGTCAGTGCATTTTAAATCTTTCCTGTGAATGGATAAAGTGCTTAAACAAAGACATCTCATAGTAAGCACATGATAAGGTATCCACCAAATCATAACCTTGGGCATTGGTTGCTGGCATAGTCTTGATAAGAGGCTCCATTTTGGTAGTGCTTGTCTAAAAAGGTAGAATTAAAATTTGCTGAAGGCAATTTGGGGAGGGATTTCTTTAGAAGCAAAGAACTTGCTTTTTTTCCTCTATAGAGGTGGTTCCAGCAGTGGGGATGAAGGACAGAGTCTCTTTCAGCAGGAGATGCCATGGGTATCTCAAATTAAGGTGAGCGGCAGCCTCTTGTTTTGATGGACTGAATGTAGCCAGCAAGGCCTGGGCATCTCCTAAGCACAGAGAGTGCACATATGATTCCATCTAGGTAAAATTCTAGAGAATGTACAGTAGTTGACAATGAAGAAAGCTCAACAGCAGTTACATGGAGCCAGGAACTCAGGGAGTGATGGATGGAAAAGAGGAATTCTGGGTGACAGGAAAGTTCTGAGTATAGGGTGGTTTCATAGATATACACAATATCAAATTCACAGACTTGTATCCTTTAAACATTTGCACCATATTAATTATAAATTAATTATAAATTATATCTAAGCAAGGTTGGTTAAAGGTCCCCATGTGTGCATTTAGGTCTTGCCTTTAACCATCATTCTAAGGTCCTCTAAAGAAAAGACCACATATTCTTTGTGTGGACTGCACCAGGGTGGTAAATCAATGTACCTAGGAGGCCTCTCACACAGAAATCAGTGTGAACCCACACTCTGGGTATCCCAGCTGAAGGGATATTCAACAGGGAAGAAAGCATAGAGAGTGCACTGAGAAATAATTGAGTGAGACAAGTTTCAAGAAGCTAGCACAAACCGAGTTTGATTTAGAGTTCCAAATGCATGTATCCCTACAGGGGAAAATGAAGTGAAACCTAAAAATTCAATGTGTTCCTGCAAACGAACACTACAACCTAGAAGAAACAAACTGGGGGGCCAAGTGTGAATGGAGTACCAATCATTCCCGCTAAGTATCAGCAAAATGAGTGAAAAAATATTTGCTGAGACTCAAGTAAACTCAAAGTTCTGTGGAAGCTTAGCAAACACTTTCAAATGAACGTGCATTTTCCTTTCTTCTGTTTAGGGCTATTTCAACAGGGAACAAAGCATAGAGAGCACACTGAGACCTAATTGAGTGAGTTAAGTTTCAAGCAGCTAGGACAAACCGTGTTTGATTTAGGGTTCCAAATGCATGTATCTCCATACGGGAAAACAAAATGAAACCTAAAAATTCAAAATGTTCCTGCAAACGAACGCTTTAACCTAGAAGAACAAAATTTGGGGGACTAAGTGCGAATGGAGTATCAATCATTGCCTCCAAGTATCAACAAGATCAGGTGAAAAAATATTTGCTGAGATTCCAATAAACATCAAGTTCTGTGGAAGCTTTGCAAGCGCTTTCAAATGAAAGTGTATTTGCCGTGCCTCTGCTTAGGGCTACTTCAACAGGGTAAAAATTAGAAAGCCCCTGAAAACTAATTGAGAGAGTCAAGATTCAAGCAGCTAGCACAAACTGTGTTTGATTTAGTTCCAAATGCATATATCCATATAGGAGAAAACAATGTGAAACCAAAAATTCAAAGTGTTCCTGCAAAAGAAGGCTTCAACCTAGAAGAACCAAATTAGGGGGACCAAGTGCAAATGGAGTACCAATAATTCCCGACAAGTATCAGCAAAATGGGTGAAAAATATTTGCTGAGATTCCACTAAACTCGGAGAATTCTGGAAGCTTTGCAAACACTTTCAAATAAAAGTGTATTTTCCTTGCCTCTGCTTAGGGCTACTTTAACAGGGAACAAAGTATAGTGAGCAACTGAAAACTAAATTAGTGAGTTATGTTTCAAGCAACTAGCACAAACTGTGTTTGATTTAGGTTTCGAAATGCATGTATCCCTATAGGGGAAAACGAAGTGAAACCTAAAATTTCAAAGTACTCATGCAAACAAACGCTTCTACCTAGAAGAAATTTTGGGGACGAAGTGTGAATGGAGTAATGATATTTCCCTCCAAGTATCAACATGATCTGGTGAAAAAATATTTGCTGAGATTCCAGTAAACTCGGAGTTCTGTGGAAGCTTTGCAAGCACTTTCAAGTGAAAGTGTATTTGCCTTGCCTCACCTTAGGGCTACTTCAACAAGGAAGAAAGCTTAGAGAGTGCACTGAGTACTAATTGAGTGAGTCAAGTTTCAAGCAGCTAGCATAAACAGTGTTTGATTTAGGGTTCCAAATGCATGTATCCCTATTTGGGAAAATGAAGTAAAACCTGAAAATGCAAAAGGTTCCTCAAAACAAACGCTTCAACCTAGAAAAACCAAATTTGAGGAACCAAGTGTGAATTGAGTACTGGTCATTCCCTTCAATTATCAACAATTTTGGGTGAAAAGATAATTGCTGAGATTCCAGAAAACTCGGAGTTCTGTGGAAGCTTTGAAAACGCTTTCAAATAAAAGTGTGTTTTTGTTGCCTATGCTTAGGGCTACTTCAACAAGGAACAATCCAAAGAGAGCAAACAGAGTATTAATTGAGTGAGTCAATTTGCAAGCAGGTAGCACAAACCGTGTTTGATTTAGTGTTCCAAATGCATGTATCCTATAAGGGAAAATGAAGTGAAACCTAAAAATTCAAAATGATCCTTCAAATGATCGTTTCAGCCTAGAAGAACCACATTTGGGGGACCAAGTGCGAATGGAGTGCTGATCATTTGCGCCAAGTATCAGCAAGTTCAGGTGAAAAAATATTTCCTGACATTCCAGTAAACTCTGAGTTCTGTGGAAGCTTTGCAAGCGCTTTCAAGTGAAAGTGTATTTGCCTTGCCTCACCTTAGGGCTACTTCAACAAGGAAGAAAGCTTAGAGAGTGTACTGAATACTAATTGAGTGAGTCAAGTTTCAAGCAGCTAGCACAAACAGTGTTTGATTTAGGGTTCCAAATGCATGTATCCCTATAGGGGAAAACGAAGTGAAACCTAAAAATTCAAAGTGTTCTTACAAATGAATGTTTCAACCTAGAAGTAAGAAAGTTGGGTGACAAAGTGCAAATCGTGTACCAATCATTGCTTCTAAGTATCAACAAGATTGGGTGAAAAAATATTTCCTGATATTCCAATAAATATGGATTTCTGTGGAAGATATGCAAGTGCTTCAAATGAAAGTGTATTTGCCTTGCCTCTGCTTAGGGCTACTTCAACAGGGAACAAAGCATAGAGAGCTGACTGAGAAATAATTGAGTAAGTCAAGATTCAAGCAGCTAGCACAAACCGTGTTTAATTTGTTTCCAAATTCATATATCCCTTTTGGAAAAATGAAGTTAAACCAAAAATTTCAAAGTGTTCTGGCAAATGGACGCTTCAACCTAGAAGAACCAAATATGTGGGACCAAGTGTGAATGGAGTACCAATCATTCCTGCCAAGTATCAGCAAAATGGGTAAAAAAAAAAAAAAAAATTGCAGAGATTCCAGTAAACTCGGAAATCTGTGGAAGCTTTGCAAACACTTTCAAATGAAAGTGTATTTTTGTTGCCTCTACTTAGGGCTACTTTAAAAGGGAACAAAGCATAGAGAGTGCACTGAGAACTAATTGAGTGATCAAGTTTCAAGCAGATATCCCAAACAGTGTTTGATTTAGTGTTCCAAATGTTTGTATTCCTATTTGGGAAAATGAGAGAAACCTAAAAATTCAAAGTGTTCCTGCAAACAAACGCTTCAACCCAGAAGAACCAACTTTGGCAGACCAAGTGTTAACAGAGTACAGATCATTGCCTCCACATACTAACAAGATCAGGTGAAAAAATATTGGCTGAGATTCCATTAAACTCGGAGTTCTGTGGAAGCTTTGCAAATGCTTTCAAATCAAAGTGTATTTTTCTTGCCTCTGCTTAGTGCTACTTGAACAGGGAACAAAACATAGAGATACCACTGAGAACTAATTGAGTGAGTAAATTTTCAAGCAGCTAGCCCAAACCGTGTTTGATTTAGAGTTCCAATTGCATGTATCCCTATTTTTGAAAATAAAGTGAAACCTAAAAATTCAAAGTGTACATGCAAATTAATGCTTCAACCTCAAAGAACAAAATTTGGAGGACCAAGTGTGAATGGAGTACAGATCATTTTTGCCATATATCAACAAGACAGGTTGAAAAAAATTGCTGAGATTTCAGTAAACTTGGAGCTCTGTGGAAGCATTGTAAACTTTTTCAAATAAAAGTGCACTTACCTTGCCTCTGCTTATACATACTTGAACAGGGAACAATGCATAGAGAGCACACTGAGAACTAATTGAGTGAGTCAAGTTTCAACCAGGTAGCGCAAACAGTGTTTGATTTAGGGTTCAAAATCCATGTATTTCTATAGCAGAAAACAAAGTGAAAAAAAAAAATTCAACATGTTTCAGAAAATAAACGCTTCAACCTAGAAGAAGAAAATTTGGGGAACCAAGTGTGAATGGAGTATTGATCATCTCATCCAAGTACCAATAAGTTCAGGTGAAAAATATTTGCTGAGATTCCAGTAAAACAGGAGTTCTGTGGAAGCTTTGCAAACGCTCTCAAATGAAAATGTATTTCTCTTGCCTCTAATTAGGGCTACTTCAACAGGGAACAAACCATAGAGAGTACACTTAAAACTAATTAAGTGAGTCAAATTTCAAGCAGCTAGCCCAAATCTTGTTTGCTTTAGAGTTCCAAATGCATGTATCCCTATAGAGGCAAATGAAGTGAAACCCCAAAATTCAAAGTGTTCCTGCAAATGAACGCTTCAACCTAGAAGAACGAAATTTGAGGGATCAAGTGTCAATGTAGTACAGATCATTTCTGCCAAGAATCAACAAGATTGGGTGAAAAAAATATTTGCTGAGACTCCAGTTAACTCAGAATACTGTGGAAGATTTGCAAATGCTTTCAAATGAAAGTGTATTTTTCTTGCCTCTGTTTAGGGCTAATTTATCAGGGAACAAAGCATAGAGAGCTGATTGAGAGCTAATTGAGTGAGCCAAGGTTCAAGCAGCTAGCACAAACTTGGTTTGACTTAGAGTTCCAAATGCATGTATCTCCAGAGGGGAAAATGAAATGACCTAAAAATTCAAAGTGTACCTGCAAAGACATCTTCAATCTAGAAGAACAGAATTTGGGGGAGAAAGTGGGAATGGAGTACCAATCATTCCCTCCAAGTATCAACAAGATCAGGTGCAAAAATATTTGCTGAGATTCCAGTGAACTCTGAGTTCTGTGGAAGCTTTGCAAACACTTTCAAATGAAAGTGTATTTTCCTTGCCTCTCCTTAGGGCTACTTCAACAGGGAAAAAAGCATAGAGAGCACACTGAGAACTAATTGAGTGAGTCAAGTTTCATGCAGCTAGCACACACTGTGTTTCATTTCGGGTTCAAAATGCATGTATCCCTATAGGGGAAAATAAAGAGAAACCTAAAAATTCAAAGTGTTCCTGCAAAAGAATGCACCAACCTAGATGAATGAAATTTGGGGGAACAAGTACAAATGGAATACACATCATTCCCTCTAAGTATCAACAAGTTCGGGTGAAAAAATATTTGCTGAGATTCCATTAAACTTGGAGTTCTGTGGAAGTTTTGCAAATGATTTTAAATGAAAGTGCATTTTTTGTCACTGCTTAGAGCTACATCAATGGGAACAAAGCATGGAGAGTGCACTGAGAACTAATTGAGTGAGTCAAGTTTCAAGCAGCTAGCACAAACCGTGTTTCATTTAGAATTCTAAATGCATGTATCCCTATAGGGGAAAAACAAGTGAAACCTAAAAATTCAAAGTTTTCCTGTAAATGACTGCTTCAACCTAAATGAATAAAATTTGGGAGACCACGTGTGAATGGAGTCTTATCATTCCCTCCAAGTATCAACAAAATCAGGTGAAAAAATATTTGCTGATTTTTCCAGTAAACTCGGAATCTGTAAAAGCTTGCAATTGCTTCAAATGAAAGTGTATTTTCCTTTCCTATGCTTACGGCTACTTCCACAGAAAAAGCATAGAGAGCACACTGAGAATTAATTGAGTGAGTCAAGTTGCAAGCACCTGGCACAATCCATGTTTGATTTAGAGTTTCAATTGCATGTATCCCTATTTGAGAAAATAAAGTGAAACCTAAAAATTCAATGTGTTCCTGCAAATGAAGCTTCAACCTAGAAGAACGAAGTTTGGGGGACAAATTTTGAATGTATTACAGATCATTCCTGACAAGTATCTACAAGTTCTGGTGAGAAAATATTTGCTGAGAATCCTGTAAACTTGGAGTTCTGTGGAAGCTTTGCAAACCCTTTCAAATGAAAGTGTATTTTCCTTACCTTGACTTATGAATACTTCAACAGGGAACAAAGAATAGAGAACACAGTGAGAAATTTGGGGGATGAAGTGCAAATGGAGAACTGATAATTCCCTCCAAGTATCAATGATATGGGGTGAAAAAATATTTGCTGAGATTCCAGTAAACTCAGAGATCTGTGGATGCTTGCAAATGCTTTGAAATAAAAGTGTATTATCCTTGTCTCTTCTTAGGCTTACTTCATGAGGAAACAAACCAAAGAGAGCACACTGAGATGTAATTGAGTGAGTCAAGTTTCAAGCAGCTAGCACAAGCCCTGTTGGCTTTAGAGTTCGAAATGCATGTATCCCTATATGTGAATATGAAGTGAAACCTAAAAATTCAAAATGTTTCTGCAAATGAATGCTTCAACGTAGAAGAACAAAATTTGGGTGAGCAAGTGTGAATGGAGTACAGATCATTCCTGCCAAGTATCAACAAGATCAGATTTAAAAATATTTGCTGTGATTCCAGTTAACTTGGAGTTCTGTGGAAGCTTTGCAAATGCTTCCAAATTAAAGTGTATTGTTCTTGCCTCTGTTTAGGGCTACTTTAACAGGGAACAAAGCATAGAGAGTCACTGAAAACTAATTGAGTGAGTCAAGATTCAAGTAGGTAGCACAACCGGGTTTAATTTTGAGTTCCAAATGTATGTGTCCCTATAGGGGAAAACGAAGGGAAACCTAAAAATTCAAAGTGTTCCTGTAAACGAACATTTCAAGAATGAAATTTGGAGGATCACGTGCAAATTGAGTATCAAGAGATAATTCCTGCCAAGTATCAACAACATCGGGTGAAAAAATATTTGCTGAGATTCCAGTAAACTTGGAGTTCTGGGAAGCTTTGCAAATGCTTTCAAATTAAAGTGTATTTTCCTTGCTTCTTCTTAGAGCTACATCAACAGGAAACAAAGCAAAGAGAGTACACTGAGAAGTAATTGAGTGAGTCAAGTTTCAAGGAAGTAGCACAAACAGTGTTTGCTTTAGAGTTTCAAATGCATGGATTCCTGTAGGAAAAAAAAAATGAATTGAAACCTAAAAATTCAAAGTGGTCCTGCAAATGAACCATTCAACCTAGAAGAACGAACTTTGGGTGTCCAAGTACGAATGGATTAGTGATCATTCCTGCCAAGTATCCAAATGATCGGGTGCAAAATATTTGCTGAGATTTCAGTAAACTCAGAGTTCTGTGGAAGCTTTGCAACGCTTTCAAATGAAAATTCATTTTTCTAGCCTCTGCTTAGGGCTACTTCAACATGGAACAAAGCATAGAATACATACTGAGAACTCATTGAGTTAGTGAAGTTTCAATCAGCTAGCACAACCCATGTTTGATTTAGAGTTCCAAAAGCATGTATCCCTATATGGGGAAAATGCGGTGAAACCTAAAAATTCAAAGTGTTCCTGAAACTGAACGTTTCAGCCTAAAGAACAAAATTTTGGTGACCAAGTGCCAATGGAGTGCAGATCATTCCTGCCATGTATCAACAAGATCGGTTGAAAAAAATTTTGCTGATATTCCAGTAAATTAGGATTTCTGTTGAAACTTTGCAAATGCTTTCTAATGAAAATGTATTTTATTTTTCTAGGCTTTGGTCTACTTCAACAGAGAACAAAGCATAGAGAGCCACTGATAACCATTGAGTGAGCCAAGTTTCTATCAAGTAGCACATATTTTGTTTGATTTAGAGTTCCAAATCTGTGTATCTCTGTAGTGGAAAACAAAGTGAAATCTAAATATTCAAGTATTCCTGCAAATGAACGTTTCAACCTAGAAGAAAGAAATTTGGGGGACCAAGTGCAAATGGAATACAGAACATTGTTGCCAAATATTAACATTATTGAGTGAATAAATGTTTGCTGAGATTCCAGTAAACTTGGAATTCTGTGGACACTTTGCAAATGTGTTAAAATAAAAGTGTATTTTCCTTGCCTGTGCTTAGGGCTTCTTCAACACTGAACAAAACATAGAGAGTGCACTGAGAACTAATTTAGTGAGTCAAATTTTAAGCAGCTAGTGCAAACGTGTTTGATTTAGTGTTCCCAATGCATGTATCCTACAGGGGATAAAGATAAAAACACAGTGTTAGAATGTTATGCCACGCTTACAAATTTATTAAAAAAAAATATAATCTAGAGATAGCAATAGATAAAGTACAATTAAATCTTCCAATTAATTATTTAGGAGTTCTATTATCCTTAACCATGGTCCATCCACCAAAAATTCAAATATGAGTAGATCAACTCAAATCACTTAATGACTTTTAAAAGTTATTAGGAGACATAAATTGGATAAGGCCTTATCTATGCATACCAACAGGAGAGTTGAGACCTTTATTTGATATCCTAAAAGGTCCATCAGATCCAAATTCACCCCACATGTTAACGCCTGAAGCAAGAAAGGCATTAAAAATTATTGAAACATATATGGAAATTATGCATTTGGATAGAATTGATATAAGTTTGCCTTTATTATTTATTGTACTACCAACAAAAAATATTCCTACAGGAGTATTTTGGCAAGAAGGTCCATTATTGTGGATACATTTATCTTATTCTTCTAACACTATTCTTACTAGGTATCCTGAGGCTGTAGGACAATTGATACTCAAAGGAATAAAATCAGCAAAGGGAGTGTTTTGAATTTCTCCCAGTATAATTATTACTCCATATACTATGGATCAAATTGATGAGTTAGGTAATGAGTTAAATACTTGGGCAATATTGATCTGTAAATCTAATGTTTCATTTGATAACCACTTACCATCTAACCCCTTGTTGTCTTTTTGGCCTGTGCATCCTGTAGTTTTTCCATAAATGACAAGAAAAACACCTATCATGAATGCTCCAAATATTTTCACTGATGGGTCAAATAATGGCACAGCAGCAGTAGTTACCCCTAATCAAACTTTTACATTGTTAGTACCCAAACAATCAGCTCAAAAGGTAAGGTTAATGCAGTATTACAAGCTTTTGTGATGTTTAAAGGTTCTGTATTCAATTTATTTTCTGATAGTCAGTATATAGTAAATGCTATAGTATCCCTTGAAGATGCTGGTAGGATTTCCCTTTCCTCTACTGTTTTCTCTTTGTTTTCCACTATAAAAAGTCTAATCTGGGACAGAAAAGATCCATTCTTTATAGGACATATCAGGGCACATACAGGATTGCCTGGAGCCCTTAGTTTGGGCAACGATTTAGCAGATAAAACTACAAATGACATACATATTTTTTCTACGCTAGAAGAAGCTACAAATTTTTATAATTCCTTCTATGTCAATGCAAATACATTAAAAAAGCATTTTAAAATAACTAAGGAACAAGCTAGACAAATAATAAAACAATGTCAAAATTGTGTGGCCTTTTTACCACAAGTTAATCTTGGAGTCAATCCTACAGGACTGATATCTAACCATATTTGGCAGATGGACATCGCACAATTGCCAGAATTTGGAAAATTAAAATATTTGCATGTTATAGTTGATACTTCTTCCAGATTTTTGATGGGCTCCCTTCATGCCGGAGACAAAGACTAAAGATATTATAGCTCATTGCTTACAAAATTTTGCCACTGTGGGCGTTCTAAAACAATTAAAAACAGATAATGGTCCTGGTTATATTTCTACCTCTTTTAAACAATTTTGCTCATCATTTGGCATTACTCACATAACAAGAATTCCATACAGTCCACAGGGACAAGGCATAGTTGAAAGAGCTCATCAAACTATTAAAATGTACTTATTAAAGCAAAATGAGGGAATTGGAAAGGGGTATATATCCTCCAAGGTAAACTTGAAATAACCCATTTTACTCTAAACTTTTAAAATTTGGATTCATCAGGGCTTAGTGCTGTGGAAAGGCATATATATCCAAAAAATGTACATAAGCTTAAGGTACTTTGGAAGGATATTCTAACAGGACAATGGAAAGATCCTGATGCAGTGATTGTCTGGAGTCAGGGTTCTGTTTGTGTGTTTCCACAGGGAGAACAGTAGCCGATTTGGATTCCATAGAGACTAACCAAAGCGATTTCTACAGACCAAAAAGAAGATGATTTGACTCAAATCCATAACAGCTGATATACAAATCTCCAGTCTGGCTATTCTTACATCTGCAACAGTGATTAACCAGGATGCTTTTTTCAATATCTATTTTATTATTGCCCTTTTCCACATCATAAATTTCTATATTATTTTTTTAGCTCATACAGACCTAGGTTAATGTTTTTCTGATCAGTTTTATTTTTTGACTGTGGAGTTTTTAAACATTGCAATGGAGATTTCACCTGTCTAAAGCTACAAGGCCTTTACTATTGTCTTATGTGTTGTATGTTATGTGTGCACACTGTGTTTGTGTTGTATGTCTGTGTGTGCATATGTCCATATATCATATATGAGGAGTGCTCATGAAAAAATGGATCTTTTTTTTTATTCACGTGATTTTAATGGTTTAATTTAAATTGGGTAAACAGCTGTTGAGGATTGTTTTAATATGTGAACAAATAAGGAGGTTAACAGATCTGTTTGTTTACTTTCACCTTTCCTTTTCATTATATTTAATAATTCTGTTCAGGATAATGTAAATTGTTCAGAAAATTGTTTTCTTAGTGCCTGTTGGAATGTTACATAATTTTTTTAGCCATCATTGCCAGAATTCCTATCTTCATCCTAGTGCCGAAGAAGACCAAGATAAAACCAAACTACAGCTTCTTCGATAGCTATCACAGTAAACTGTATAAACTGATGCATTAATGAATAATAACTCAACAATTAATGCTCAATCAAGGAGTTCAATTTACTTTGGGAGGAAATAGACATATTGATAGATTCCTCTGCTTTGAACTGCTTTGCAGAACTTGCCTGGACTATGTATCACTTGTATGCATTGTGAACTGTCTGTTGGTGCAGCAAATTGTGATAGTGCTGGTGTATCTTTGCTGATGGTGTCACCGGTGGTACAATTTTTCTAAAGGAGCCATCAATTGGCTTGGTGTCGTGACATTTCTGTAACCTCCTCCCTTCTACTAGTGATGGTCTAATATTTGGGGGCCAACAGAGGTGAGGCAAAGAACCTCATCCCCCCACTGGCACCAATGCCAAATTTGAGTGCCAACAGAATTGAGGCAAAGAACCCCCCCCCCCCCCCCCGTGCAAAGGCCTATCCACAAGTATGGCTGTATGCTGGACCAGTTATCAGTGACGGGTAAGATCCAATTGCAGTGGTACCAACCTAAGACAGGAGGCTCACACTTTGAGGTCAGCTCATTTGATGACGGGTAAGGTAGTTTGGACAGCCTAACAGGCACAGTCCCTAAGCCACATTGCTTGTTGTTTAATTAAACAGAAGGGGCGAGACGTTGAGGGCCACAGCTGAGTCAGGATGACGCATGGTATTTTTGCCAGAAGTAGTGGTTGAGAGGTGACGCCAGCAAGCCATTAAGATGATGACCTTTGAGTTCTCGCAGAGTTCCCATTGAGTTCTGGTTGAGCTATTGCGGGGAATCCTGAAGAGTTCACATTGGTTGGTGAAATGCCAGAGGAGGGATTTTTTGGTTGGTGGTTCCTGGAGGAGCCGCGTGGCATTCGGGAGAGTTCCTGGTGTTGAGAGCCACAGCCTGAGGGGCCCCAGCAAACTTCCAGCTGCCAGCAAACTTCCAGCTGCCGGCTGATGATTGGCTCACAGCAGCCCCAGCAACATCTAGCTGATTGGCTCCTCGGCCCCAGCAACATCTAGCTGATTGGCTCCTCTGCGGTGATGCTCATTGGACTGTTTCCCTGCCCTTTCAGACCACGGAGCTGCTCATTGGGGGACTTTTTTGGCTCCGCCCACGTGACCCAGCCAATCGGCCTCAAGAGCAGGAGGATTGTGGGAGGTGGAGAGAAGCTTGTGTGGGAGAGAGAGGCTTGTGGAAAGCCGGTGGTGGCAGTTGAGGCTCTGAGGGTTTTTCCTGAGAGACTATTTTGTTTGTCGTGTGTGGTTCTAAAAATAAAGTTAGTTTCTTTTGACAAGTGGCTCCTGATTGTGCCCAGCCAGACTGCGGCATTTGGTGGCTCGCACGGGGAGCGACTGAGGGTAAGTGAACTGCTCGCCCCTGAGGGCAGGGCGAGAGGATGGGTAGCCATTTTAAGATTCTTCTTTTGTTATTTTGTTTCACTTTTGTTTTAAGTTGCCTGTCCCTGGAGATGAGTGAGACGGAAGAAAAACCGCTCACATCTGAGGAAAAACTATTTACGTCTGAGGAACAGATAGGGAGAAAGGACGGATGCCCATGTCAGGAGGATAGAAAGGCTATAATGACTTTTTGTTGTTCCCTTTTTATTTCATTCTGTCTCGGTTTTGTTTGGCGTCATCTTGTTGGGTTGTATTATAGTAGAAATATGGGATCAGAAATTAGTAAAAAACAAACTGAAAGAGTGTTAAGTAAATTGTTAGAGGAAGGAGGCATCTCAGTAAAATCAAGAACAATCAGGGCATACGTTGATACAATACAAAAATGTAGCCCATGGCTTTTTAAGGAGGAGTTGTTAAATATATCACAATGGAACCATCATGGTGAAGATTTAAAAAGAATAGAAAAGAAAAGCCCAGGGACTCTGCCAGTTGGCACATTGCCATTGTGGACGTTCATATCTTGTTTGCTTAGTCCAAAGCCTTCAGTTCAGACAATGGTAGAGGAAGGAGAAGACATAATGATTCAAGTAAAAGAGAAGGTCTCTCAAGTTAGTCAGACAGAGGAAAAGATTCAAGTAAAAGAGAATGTCTCTCAAGTTAGTCAGACAGAGAAAGAAAGTGTAAAACAGAAAAAGCCATCAGGGGGAAAGGTACAACAGGAGACTGCTACTAACACCTTTCTATCACCAGAGGGTGTAAGTGTCCAACCAACAGCACCACCTCTACAGGAGACTGCTACTAACACCTTTCTATCACCAGAGGGCGAAAGTGTCCAACCAACAGCGCCACCTCCATATGCTGGGAGGCCCCCAACCCCCACAGTTGATAGTTGGGATCCTGAGACAAGGTCTCAAATATTAACATGCCCTGTATTTGAGGCAGGAGGGCAGCGATTTTACCAAGTTTTAAATTTCAAAACAGTGAAGCAGCTAAAAGAGGCTGTAACAACCTATGGTCCTCAAGCACCCTTCACTGTAAGCTTGGTCGAATCCATTAACAACTTGAACATGACGCCAGCAGATTGGGCTAATATGTGTAAAGCTGTGCTAAATGGAGGACAATACCTGTTATGGAAGGTTGCCAATGAGGAATTTTGCAAGGAGACGGCTAGGCGAAATGCAGCAGCTGGTTATCCTCAGAGAAATCTAGATATGTTGTTAGGAAAGGGACCTTATGAGGATCAGCAGCAACAAATTGCATATGATCCTGGCGTATACGCACAAATTGCTGCAGATGCAATTAAGGCATGGAAGACTTTACAAGGACATGGAGGTTTACAAGGTCAATTATCTAAGGTAATACAAGGAGCTAATGAACCTTATGCTGAATTTGTAGATAGGCTTATTCAAACAGCTACCAGAGTTTTTGGGAATACAGAACAAGCAATGCCATTACTAAAACACCTGGCTTATGAGCAAGCAAATCGTTGGTGCAGAGATATCATTAGACCATGGAAACATGAAGATTTAAACACATATATTAAATTATGTAGAGACATTAATGAACAAGAGCAAGTCGTGGCAGCTGCAGTAAAACAGGCTTTAGATGCCAGAGACATTAATGAACAAGGGCAAATTGTGGCAGCTGCAGTAAAACAGGCTTTAGATGCCAGGCCAAGAACATGCTACAATTGTGAACAAACAGGACATTTTAAAAGGAATTGCCCCATTGGAGGAGGGTTTAACAAAACTAGGTATCAAAGGAGTAGAATACCAGGTATTTGCCCACGATGCCGTAGAGGGAGACATTGGGCTAATGAATGCCGTTCTCAAACCACCATAGAGGGTACTCCATTATCAAAAAACGAACAAGGACCAGGTGTTTATCCACAATATCGTGGAGAAAGGCATCGGGCTCCATTGCCAAAAAACGGACAGGGGGGCCCAATGCTCCGGGGCCCAAAACCACAAATATACGGAGCACTGGAGGAACCCAGCAACCCCATCAGGGTAGTGCCCAGGACACATTGTCCATCAGATCCCTCATCAGACAAACCAGAGGGAGCGCAGGGTTGGACATCTGCGCCTCCGCCAGAGCAGTACTAACTCCAGAGATGGGAGTTCAAATCATTCCCACAGGGGTGAAAGGACCTCTTCCCAAAGGAACAGTAGGCTTATTATTGGGACGCAGCTCTTCTACTCTAAAAGGACTTATGATAAGTCCTGGGGTAATTGATCCCGATTATGAAGGTGAAATAAAAATTATAGCCAGTTCTCCAAAGGGTATATCAGTAATTTCACCAGGAGATAGAATAGCACAGTTACTAATAATACCCAGCCTACATGATAAATTTTCCAGTCGTACTGTAGAAAGAGGTTCCAAGGGATTAGGCTCCACAGGTGTAGATTGGGCTATGCTTTCTTTAAATTTAGATTCTCGCCCCATGCTAAAACTAAATATTCAAGGACATGAATTTAATGGGCTACTGGATACAGGTGCAGACCTTAGCATCATCTCTCGTCAAGAATGGCCAAAACATTGGCCATTACAACAAGCCACTCAAACGCTTCGAGGCCTAGGAGTGGCGACTAATCCCCATAGAAGTGCAATGGTATTAGATTGGAAGGATCCTGAAGGATGTGAAGGAACTATACAGCCATATGTATTGGATCATCTTCCCGTAAATTTATGGGGACGAGATGTCCTAGATCAATTAGGTTTGACATTAACAAATAACATCAACCAAAATGCACCCACTATTATGACTAGACAAGGTTTTAGGAAAGGAAAAAGATTAGAAAAACAAGAACAAGGTATAGCAGCACCAATACAAATAGATCAAGGAACAGACAGACATGGGTTGGATTTTCAGAAAGGGCCACTGAGACAATAAAAATTACTTGGAAATCAGAAAGACCAGTATGGGTTCCTCAGTGGCCCCTGACTAAAGAAAAGATACAAGCAGCCCATGACCTGGTCAAACAACAATTAGCAGAAGGACATATACAACCTTCTGTATCTCCCCATAATACTCCCATTTTTGTCATCAAAAAGAAATCTGGTAAATGGAGATTATTGCAAGATTTAAGAGCCATTAATAATGAGATGGTTATTATGGGACCTGCTCAATCAGGGATTCCTCAGTTGTCTGCTTTGCCAAAAACCTGGTATGTTTTAGTTATAGATATTAAAGATTGTTTTTTTTCAATTCCAATTCATCCTGAGGATAGTCCACGTTTTGCATTTACTATCCCTGCACTGAATCATGAAGGTCCTGATCAGAGATATGAATGGAAAGTACTCCCTCAAGGGATGGCTAACAGCCCAACTATGTGTCAAATTTATGTTAACAAAGTAATCCAGCCACTTAGAAATCAAAATCCTGAACTACAAATATTTCACTATATGGATGATGTATTATTAGCACACAAAGATAAAAACACATTGCTAGAATGTTATGCCACGCTTACAAATTTATTAAAAAAATATATAATCTAGAGATAGCAATAGATAAAGTACAATTAAATCTTCCAATTAATTATTTAGGAGTTCTATTATCCTTAACCATGGTCCATCCACCAAAAATTCAAATATGAGTAGATCAACTCAAATCACTTAATGACTTTTAAAAGTTATTAGGAGACATAAATTGGATAAGGCCTTATCTATGCATACCAACAGGAGAGTTGAGACCTTTATTTGATATCCTAAAAGGTCCATCAGATCCAAATTCACCCCACATGTTAACGCCTGAAGCAAGAAAGGCATTAAAAATTATTGAAACATATATGGAAATTATGCATTTGGATAGAATTGATATAAGTTTGCCTTTATTATTTATTGTACTACCAACAAAAAATATTCCTACAGGAGTATTTTGGCAAGAAGGTCCATTATTGTGGATACATTTACCTTATTCTCCTAACACTATTCTTACTAGGTATCCTGAGGCTGTAGGACAATTAATACTCAAAGGAATAAAAGCAGCGAAGGGAGTGTTTGGAATTTCTCCCAATAAAATTATTACTCCATATACTATGGATCAAATTGATGAGTTAGCTAATGAGTTAAATACTTGGGCAATAATCATGTGTAAATCTAATGTTTCATTTGATAATCATTTACCATCTAATCCTTTGTTGTCTTTTTGGCCTTTGCATCCTGTAGTTTTTCCATAAATGACAAGAAAAACACCTATCATGAATGCTCCAAATATTTTCACTGATGGGTCAAATAATGGCACAGCAGCAGTAGTTACCCCTAATCAAACTTTTACATTGTTAGTACCCAAACAATCAGCTCAAAAGGTAAGGTTAATGCAGTATTACAAGCTTTTGTGATGTTTAAAGGTTCTGTATTCAATTTATTTTCTGATAGTCAGTATATAGTAAATGCTATAGTATCCCTTGAAGATGCTGGTAGGATTTCCCCTTCCTCTACTGTTTTCTCTTTGTTTTCCACTATAAAAAGTCTAATCTGGGACAGAAAAGATCCATTCTTTATAGGACATATCAGGACACATACAGGATTGCCTGGAGCCCTTAGTTTGGGCAATGATTTAGCAGATAAAACTACAAATGACATACATATTTTTTCTACGCTAGAAGAAGCTACAAATTTTTATAATTCCTTCTATGTCAATGCAAATACATTAAAAAAGCATTTTAAAATAACTAAGGAACAAGCTAGACAAATAATAAAACAATGTCAAAATTGTGTGGCCTTTTTACCACAAGTTAATCTTGGAGTCAATCCTACAGGACTGATATCTAACCATATTTGGCAGATGGACATCGCACAATTGCCAGAATTTGGAAAATTAAAATATTTGCATGTTATAGTTGATACTTCTTCCAGATTTTTGATGGGCTCCCTTCATGCCGGAGACAAAGACTAAAGATATTATAGCTCATTGCTTACAAAATTTTGCCACCGTGGGCGTTCTAAAACAATTAAAAACAGATAATGGTCCTGGTTATATTTCTACCTCTTTTAAACAATTTTGGTCATCATTTGGCATTACTCACATAACAAGAATTCCATACAGTCCACAGGGACAAGGCATAGTTGAAAGAGCTCATCAAACTATTAAAATGTACTTATTAAAGCAAAATGAGGGAATTGGAAAGGGGTATATATCCTCCAAGGTAAACTTGAAATAACCCATTTTACTCTAAACTTTTAAAATTTGGATTCATCAGGGCTTAGTGCTGTGGAAAGGCATATATATCCAAAAAATGTACATAAGCTTAAGGTACTTTGGAAGGATATTCTAACAGGACAATGGAAAGGTCCTGATGCAGTGATTGTCTGGAGTCAGGGTTCTGTTTGTGTGTTTCCACAGGGAGAACAGTAGCCGATTTGGATTCCATAGAGACTAACCAAAGCAATTTCTACAGACCAAAAAGAAGATGATTTGACTCAAATCCATAACAGCTGATATACAAATCTCCAGTCTGGCTATTCTTACATCTGCAACAGTGATTAACCAGGATGCTTTTTTCAATATCTATTTTATTATTGCCCTTTTCCACATCATAAATTTCTATATTATTTTTTTAGCTCATACAGACCTAGGTTAATGTTTTTCTGATCAGTTTTATTTTTTGACTGTGGAGTTTTTAAACATTGCAATGGAGATTTCACCTGTCTAAAGCTACAAGGCCTTTACTATTGTCTTATGTGTTGTATGTTATGTGTGCACACTGTGTTTGTGTTGTATGTCTGTGTGTGCATATGTCCATATATCATATATGAGGAGTGCTCATGAAAAAATGGATCTTTTTTTTTATTCACGTGATTTTAATGGTTTAATTTAAATTGGGTAAACAGCTGTTGAGGATTGTTTTAATATGTGAACAAATAAGGAGGTTAACAGATCTGTTTGTTTACTTTCACCTTTCCTTTTCATTATATTTAATAATTCTGTTCAGGATAATGTAAATTGTTCAGAAAATTGTTTTCTTAGTGCCTGTTGGAATGTTACATAATTTTTTAGCCATCATTGCCAGAATTCCTATCTTCATCCTAGTGCTGAAGAAGACCAAGATAAAACCAAACTACAGCTTTTTCGATAGCTATCACAGTAAACTGTATAAACTGATGCATTAATGAATAATAACTCAACAATTAATGCTCAATCAAGGAGTTCGATTTACTTTGGGAGGAAATAGACATATTGATAGATTCCTCTGCTTTGAACTGCTTTGCAGAACTTGCCTGGACTATGTATCACTTGTATGCATTGTGAACTGTCTGTTGGTGCAGCAAATTGTGATAGTGCTGGTGTATCTTTGCTGATGGTGTCACCGGTGGTACAATTTTTCTAAAGGAGCCATCAATTGGCTTGGTGTCGTGGCATTTCTGTAACCTCCTCCCTTCTACTAGTGATGGTCTAATATTTGGGGGCCAACAGAGGTGAGGCAAAGAACCTCATCCCCCCACTGGCACCAAGGCCAAATTTGAGTGCCAACAGAATTGAGGCAAAGAACCTCACACCCCCCCCCCGTGCAAAGGCCTATCCACAAGTATGGCTGTATGCTGGACCAGTAGTCAGTGACGGGTAAGATCCAATTGCAGTGGTACCAACCTAAGACAGGAGGCTCACACTTTGAGGTCAGCTCATTCGATGACGGGTAAGGTAGTTTGGACAGCCTAACAGGCACAGTCCCTAAGCCACATTGCTTGTTGTTTAATTAAACAGAAGGGGCGAGATGTTGAGGGCCACAGCTGAGTCAGGATGACGCATGGTATTTTTGCCAGAAGTAGTGGTTGAGAGGTGACGCCAGCAAGCCATTAAGATGATGACCTTTGAGTTCTCGCAGAGTTCCCATTGATTTCTGGTTGAGCTATTGCGGGGAATCCTGAAGAGTTCACATTGGTTGGTGAAATGCCAGAGGAGGGATTTTTTGGTTGGTGGTTCCTGGAGGAGCCGCGTGGCATTCGGGAGAGTTCCTGGGGAGCGTGTGTGGAGTGTGCTGGTGGAGTTCAGAAATAAAGTTTGTTCCTCTTGAGTGGCTCATGATTTGTGCCCAGCCAGACTGTGGCAAGAAGGAATTGAGTGAGTCAAGTTTAATGCAGCTAGCACAAACCTTGTTTGATTTAGAGTTCAAAATGCATGTATCCTTATAGAGAAAAATGAAGTGAAACCTAAAATTTCAAAGTGTTCCTGCCAATGAATACTTCAACGTAGAAGAGTGAAATTTGGTTGTCCAAATGCAAATGGAGGACTGATCATTCCTGACAAGTATGAACAAGATTGGGTGAAAAAAAAATATTTGCTGAGATTCTAGTAAACTCGGATATATATGGAAGCTTTGCAAATGCTTTCAAATTAATGTGTATTTTCCTTGCCTTTGCTTAGGGCTACTTCAACAAGGAACAAAGCATAGAGAACACACTGAGAAGTAATTGAGTGAGTCAAGTTTCAAGCAGCTACCACACTCCATTTTTGCTTTTGTGTTCCAAATGCATGTATCCCCATATGGTAAAATGAAGTGAAACCTAAAAAATTCAAAGTGTTCTTGCAAAAGAACGCTTCATCATAGAAGACAAAATTGGGGGTATCAAATTCTAATGAAGTGCAGATCATTCCTGCCAAGTATCAACAAGATTTGGAGAAAAAATATTTGATGTGATTTCAGTGAACTCGGAGTTCTGTGGAATCTTTCCAGATGCTTTCAAATGAAGGTGTATTTTCCTTGCCTCTGCTTAAGGTACTTCAACAGGGAACAAAGCATAGAGAGTGCACTGAGACCTAATTGAGTGAGTCAAGTTTCAAGCAGCTAGCACAAACTGTGTTTGATTTAGCATTCAAATTGCATGTATCCCTGTATGGATAAACAAAGTGAAACCTAAAAATGCAAAGAGTTCCTGCAAAGGAACATTTCAAACTAGAAGAATAAAGTTGGTGGGCCAAATGTGAATGGAGTACTGATCATTCCCTCCAAGTATCAACAAGTTCAGGTGAAAATTATTAGCTGAGATTCCAGTAAACTCGGAGTTCTGTGGAAGATTTGCAAAAACTTTCAAATACAGTGGATTTTTTCTTGCCTCTGCTTAGGAATACTTCAATAGGGAACAAAGCATAGAGAGTGCACTGAGAACTAATTGAGTGAGTGAAGTTTTAAGCAGCAAGCACAAAACATGTATGATTTAGAGTTTGAAATGTATGTATCCCTTTATTGGAAAACGAGTTGAAAGCTAAAAATTCAAAGTGTTCCTACACATGAATGCATCAACCTAGAAGAAAAAAAAAATATTTGGGGTGCCAAGTGTGAATGGAGTACTGATTATTCCTGATAAGAATCAACAAGATCTGGTGAAAAAATATTTGCTGATATACGAGTAAACTCAGAGTTCTGTGGAATCTTTGCAAATTCTTTCAAATGAAAGTGTATTTTCCTTGCTTCTTAGGTCTAATTCAACATGGAACAAAGCATAGAGAGCACACTGAGCCCTAATTGAGTGAGTCAAGTTTCAAGCAGCTAGCAGAAACCATGTTTGATTTAGAGTTCCACCTGCATCTATCCCTATAGGGGAAAATGAAGACAAAACTAAAATTTCAAAATGTTCCTGCAAATTAATGCTTCAAACTAGAAGAATAAAATTTGGGGGTCAAGTGTAACTGGAGTACTGATCATTCCTGCCAGGTATCAACAAGATAGGGTGACAAAATACTTGCTGAGCTTCCAGTTAACTCAGAGTTCTATGGAAGCTTGGCAAATGCTTTCAAATGAAAGTGGTTTTTCCTTGCCTCTGCTTAGGGCTTCATCAACAGGGAAAAAAGCATAGAAATCACACTGAGACCTAATTGAATGTGTCAAGTTTCAAGCAGGTAGCACAAACCGTGTTTGATTGAGTGTTCCAAATGTATCTATCCCATTAGGGGAAAAAGAAGTGAAAACAAAAATTCAAAGTGTCCCTGTAAATGAATGCTTCAACCTAGAAGAATGAAATTTGGCTGACCAAGTGTGACTGTAGTTCCCATTATTCCTTCCAAATACTAACAATATTGGGTGAAAATATATTTGGTGAGATTCCAGTAAACTCAGAGTTCTGTGGAAGCTTGGCAAACACTTTTGAATGAAAGTGTTTTATTATTATTTTTTGCCTCTACTTAGGGCTACTTCAACAGTGAACAAAGCATAGACAGCTCACTGAGAACTAATTGAATGTGTCAAGTTTCAAGCATCTAGCACAAACTGTTTGAATGAGAATTCCAACTACATCTATCCTTATAGGGGAAAATGAAGTGAAACCTAAAATTTCAAAGTGTTCCTGCTTCATCCTAAAAGAACAAAATTTGGGGGACCAAATTTGAAGAGAGGACTGGTGTTTCCAGCCAAGTTCAACATATCAAGAGTGCCGCAGTTTCGCTGGGCAAAGTAACCTGGAGGTGACAAGCAACTTGAAGGTTGAAATGGGAACTGCTTTATTAGGGAACTGCAGAGGTATATATACCTAATAAGGAATCTCCACCATCTTAATGGCTCGGTGGGGTTGCCTCACAAACCACTCCTCCTTGACTTGATTCCCAGCCCTCAACAAAGAGAAAAAAATATTAACTGAGGTTCCAATAAACTCAGAGTTCGGTGGAAGTTTAGCAAACACTTTCAAGTAGAACTGTTTTTCTCTTACCTCTGATTAGGGCTAGTTCAAAAGGGATCAAAGCATAGAAAGCTCACTGGGAACTAATTGAGTGTGTCAAATTTCAAGCAGCTAGCACAAACCGTGTTTGAGTTCCAACTGCATCTATCCCTATAGGGGAAAATTAAGTGAAACGTAAAAATTCAAAGTGTTCCTGCTAATGAATACTTCAACCTAGAAGAACGACATTTGGGGGGTCAAGTTCGAGTAAAGTATTGGTCATTCCTGCCAAGTTTCAACAAGATTGGGTGAAAAAATATTTGCTGAGATTCCAATAAACTCAGAATTCTGTGGAAGCTTGTGTTGCAGTAACTCACTCGAAGGTCAGCATGAGAAAGAAAGAAGAAGCAGAGGAAGCCAAGCAGCAGAAGAAATAAAGGCCTTTATTGTATACAGCAATCATTATATAGTATTGTGAACAAAGAAGGCAGCCTTCCAACAGCAATAAATCAGGTTTTTCAGCTAGTTAAACATAGCATACAGAAGTTTTACTTTCTAATCCGAAGTGACCCACTTCTCATGGCTAGTCTTCTCTTGGCCCGGAGCATGCTGAGCTCTGTCTGCTCTTTGTTAAGAACAGATAATAAAATTTTTCTCAGCGCCCACCTAGCCCACTTGGCAGAACATCCTGTTTGTGAGCAAGACCTCCCAAGGACAGCAGACACCTCGTTTTCAAGCACATCCACTGTTACCCATCTAAATCTTGAAAGAATGTCCCATTTATAGTCAGACTCCATCAAGGACAGTAATAGTTGCACAGTCACATCTGATTCTCTACATCCCTCTGTTTCTGTTTTTGTAAATGAGCCATAGCAGTAGCGATAAGAGAGGTTTCATATTTCAATTGCCTTTGCTTTTTCTAGAGTTGGAAGATTATATATTTAAAAAAACCTATTACAGTGTTACCTAAAGAAGTTGACAACAAGATAGAGAAATGACTTAAAGGATTTCAATTAGCAATACTTGAAGACAATTTTTGTAAAATGTTAGATCCTGTTAGTTTTGTAATGTTTTACTAAAGGTGTCCATAATAGTTTTTTTTTTTAATTTATAATTTTCAAAGTTAAATTTTGATGTCCCTTTAACCGTCTTTTAACAGTTTCCCAGAATTTCTGGTATTATATGGCATAGGAGTCACACAAATATGAAAAGAATTCCATTCACACTTCAGAATATTTCTGGTAGCCAAGATAGTCACTAGATTGCCAAGCCAGGAAACAGTATGTTGTAAATTTATCACATCTGTAGCCAATTGAGAGTCTAAGTCCTTTTGTTGTTGCCGTAATAAATGAGCATCTTGATGCCATGTTCTCACAAAATCTGCAGTTTGATATAAAGCAATGCCAGCTACTGCAGCAGTGGCAGTTACAGAAGCAACTGCAAGGATTGAAGCTATAACTATCCCTATTAATGTAATAAAACTTGAACATCATTGTACAAATGAGAAACAGACAACGAATCTGACCAAGGACGAGTCAAATTAACAGGCACCCACAATTTTGTGCGAGCTTTAACAATAACTAAAGAACAATTATTAATTCCCAATTAGTTTTATTTACACATTGAGTAAGATAACAGTCTATACATGATATTGTTTCCCAAGTTTCATTCCATTTCCAGTTTTCAATCATAAGAGAATAAGGGAAGTTAATACATGTGCAAGCAAAATAAATCAGATTATTATGTAGATGTATTTCAAAAGGAGAGAAATGGGATACATCTAACATGAAATTTCCAGTCCAAACAGTGAGTTTCCCAGATACTGCCCATAATCTCCATATATCCCCTTGAATATTGGAAAACCATATATGCTGTAACATTGTTTACCATAGTATGAAAATATAGTGTCTAAATATCAGGAATGACAAAGCAAACTTTTATTTATTTATTTATTTATTCTATTATTTACCAACTTAAAAAAATCATCAATAATGTTATCTAATGTAATTTAAGGAGTTAAGAGTACTTAATGGTATATTTAACATTTAGCATATTAACCTTGTAAATCAATCAGATATTTCACAAAAGTACTTATAAACGAGTAATCTTATGTCTAATTAATTTACTTATTTTATCAAAACATTAGACAAGTATATTGAACAGTGTTAGCCATTTTTTTGTTGTTGAAAAAACGTCCTAGAACCAAAGCACATCAGACATTAACATGTTAAAGACATCTTATATTTCATTTGTTACCCAATTTAAATTGAACCATTTAAATCAGTGAATTAAAAATATTTGGATCCATTTTTTTTTTAAATTATGAGCTCTCTTTACATATATATCAATCTTTATATCATGTACATGATATATGGACATACGCACAAACAGACATACAACACATAATACAAGTGTGCACACATAACCCATAAAGGCCTTGTAGCTATTTTAGGTGAAATTTCCATTGCAATATTTAAACACTCCACAGTTGATCAAAAATAGAACTGATCAGAAAAACATCAACTTAGGTCTGTAGGATCAAAATTATGAACTCAAAAATTGCAGAATCTAAGAAAAAGCAAGAGTCCTAGAAAAAAGTGACTGGCTGGTAATTAGAAAGTTCCATAAAATTTACCTTTTTTGTTTAGTTTAGTTTGACTTCAGGTAAAAGATACCTTTACATTTTTTTGCGACAATCCTTTATAAATTCCTATTTTACTCAAGTATAATGAACATCAATCATTTGGTGATTATGAAGGTTTTGTTGTCTAGTTATAGGAAATAAGTGTGGTGGGTTAAAAAAAAAAAACACCAGAGGGAGCTGTAAGATCATCATCATCATCATATCATAGTAAGAGAAAATGAAAAGTGCTGCTGTTCTTTACCCATATCAACTCTATACTTTGTCATTGGAAAGAGAGAAGCATTAGAAGGAATAGTAGGTTTAAGAGAGGACCTTTGCTTTTTTAATTTCATTTTTTTTTCCACAAAGGACTCCATAATTTCTTTCATACTGGAGTCACTATCTGAACTTTCTGAATCTTCCTCATCATCCAGATCTGATTAAGGAGAATCATCTATAGTATCACAGATATCTTCCTTGGACTCCATTTTGTTAACATTAGTAACAGTTTTTGATGAATCAACTTGGCTTTCACAAGGAGAACCATATTAATTATTGGTTTCTAATAATTGTAGTGCTTGAGTAATAGCTCTATACAAAGTCTAAATCTTCAAAGAAATAACATTTCCAGCCTGATGCTGCTTATGGAGCTCTTTCTGAACCAATTTCCATTCCCCTAAATTTAACTGGACCTTGGTTTGATACTGGAACCAGTGACAATGACATTTTATAATTTTAAATAACTCCTTGAGACTCTTATGAGATGTTTTCACAACTATGGATAAGAATAATCCTTGTAGTAACTCCACATATTGTTCCTTTAAGGTCTGGGAGTTTCCCATGTTAATTGTGAAAGTTCCCATAAATTTTTTTTTTCAACCTGGGGAGAATACCCTTCTGATATTTTGTTAATCCCAAAAGTCCCACTTTCGTTTTCTTAACCCGGGGTGCTTACACTTTCGGTCCTGGATCCTGCTGACTACGCCAAATGTTGCTGTAACTCACTCACAGGTGAGCATGAGAAAGAAAGAAGAAGCAGAGGAAGCCAAGCAGCAGAAGAAATAAAGTCCTTTATTATATACAGCAATCTTTATATAGTATTGTGAACAAAGAATGCAGCCTTCCAACAGCAATAAATCAGGTTTTTCAGCTAGTTAAACATAGCATACAGAAGTTTTACTTTCTAATCAGAAGTGGCCCCCTTCTCATGGCTAATCTACTGTTGGCCTGGAGCATTCTGAGCTCTGCTCTTTGTTAAGAACAGATAATAAAATTTTTCTCAGCCCCCTCCTAGCCCACTTGGCAGAACATCCCGTTTGTGAGCAAGACCTCCCAAGGACAGCAGACACCTAGTTTTCAAGCACATCCACTGTTACCTTATCTAAACTATGAAGGAACCTCTCCTTTGTGAGCAAGCCCTCCCAAGGAGAGCAGACACCTCATTTTCAATCATGTCTGCTGTTACCTATCTACACCTTGACAGAATATCTCCTTTGCAGGCAGACTCCATCAAGGACAGTAATAGTTCTGCATCACATCTGATCCTCTACAAGCTTGGCAAACGCTTTCATATGAAAGTGATTTCTCTTTGCCTCTGTTTAAGGCTACTTCAACATGGAACAAAGCATAGAGAGCACCCTGATAGGTAATTGAGTGTGTCAAGTTTCAAGCAGCTAGCACGAACCATGTTTGACTGAGAGATTCAAATGCATGTCTCCCAATAGACGAAAACGAAGTGAAACCTCAAAATTCAAAGTGTTCTTGCAAACAAATGCTTAAACCCAGAAGAACAGAATTTGGGTTACCAAGTTTTACTAGAGTACCAATCATTCCTGACAAGTATCAATAAGATTGGGTGAAAAAAAAAAAATATTTGCTGAGTTTCCAGTAAACTCGGAGTTCTGTGGAAGCTTGGCAAACATTTTCAAATGAAAGTGTTTTTTTATTTGCCTCTGCTGAGGGCTACATTAATAGGGAACAAAAAATGGAGAGCTCACAGAGAACTAATTGAGTGGGTCAAGTATCAAGCAGCTAGAACAACCCGTGTTTGATTGAGAGATCCAAAAGCATCTCTCCATATTGGGTAAAATGAAGTGAAACAAACAAAAAAAAAAAATTGAAAGTGTTCCTGGAAACAAATACTTAAACCTAGAAGAATGAAATTTCGGGGGCCATGTGCGAATAGAGTACTGACCATTCCTGACATGTATCTTCAAGATAGTGTGAAAAAATATTTTCTGATTCCAGTAAAGTCAGAGTTCTGTGGAAGCTTGGCAAACGCTTTCAAATGAAAGTGATTTTTCCATGCCACTGCTTAGGGCTACTCCAACAGGGAACATAGCATAGAGAGTGCCCTGAGACCTAATGGAGTGTGCCAATTTTTAAGCAGCTAGCACAAAGCGTGTTTGATTAGAGTTCCAAATGCCTCTATCCCTACAGGGGAAAATGAAGTGAAACCTAAATATTCAAAGTGTTCCTGCAAATAAATGCTTCAACCTAGAAGAATGAAATTTGGGGGGCCAAGTTTGATTGGAGTACCAATCATTTCTCCCCAAGTATCAAAAATATCGGATGAAAAAATATTTGCTGAGAATCCAGTAAACTTGTAGTTTATGCAAGGGTTGCAAGCACTTTCAAATGAAAGTATATTTCCCTTGCCTCTGCTTAGGGCTACTTCAACAGGGAACAAAGCATAGGGAGCACACTGAGATCTCATTGAATGTTTCAAGTTTCAAGAATCTAGCACAAACCGTGTTTGATTGAGAGTTCCAAATGTGTGTATCCCTATAGCAGAAAACAAAGTGAAACCTAAGAATTCAAAGTTTTTCTCCTAACAAACTCTTCAACATAAAAGAACAGAATTTGTGAGATCAAGTGTGAGTAGAGTACTGATCATTCCTGCCAAGTATCAATAAGATCAGGTGAAAAAATATTTACTGAGATTCCAATAAACTCAGAGTTCTGTGGAAGCTTGGAAAATGCTTTCATATGAAATTGTTTTTTCCTTGCCTCTTCTTAGGGCTACTTCAACATGGAACAAATCATAGAGAGTGCACTGATAAGTAATTGAGAGTGTCAATCTTCAAGCAGCTAGCACAAACCATGATTGATTGAGTGTTACAAATGCATCTCTCCCTATAGAAGAAAACAAAGTGAAAATAAAAATTCAAAGTGCTCCTGCAGACGAACGCTTCAACACGGAAGAACAGATTTAGGGGGCCAAGTTTGACTGGAGTATCTATCATTCCTGACAAGTATCAACAGGATTGGGTGAAAAAATATTTGCTGAGATTCCAGTATACTCACAGTTCTGTGGAAGCTTGGCAAACTCTTTCAAATGAAAGTGTTTTTCCTTGCCTCTGCTTAGGGCTACATCAATAGGGAACAAATCATAGACAGCTCACAGAGAACTAATTGAGTGGGTTCAAGCAGCTAGTACAACCCGTGTTTGATTGAGAGTTCCAAATGCATCTATCTGTATAGCGGAAAACGAAGTGAAAATAAAAATTTAAATTGTTCCTGCTGATGAACTCTCCAACCTAGAATAACAAAATTTGGGTGCCAAGTTCGACTGGCATACCAATGATTCATGACAAGTATCAACAAATTGGGTTGAAAAAATATTTGCTGAGAATCCAGTAAACTTGAAATTCTGTGGAAGCTTGGCAAACACTTTCAAATGAAAGTGTTTTTTTTTTTTTTCTTGACTCTGCTTATGGCTACTACAACAGGGATCAAAGCATAGACAGCTCACTGAGAACTAATTGAATGTTTCAAGTTTCACGCAGCTATCACAAACTGTGTTTGATTAGAATTTCAAAATTTCTCTCTCAATAGGGGAATACAAGTGAAACCCAAAAATTCAAAGTGTTCCATCTAACGAATGGTTCAACCTAGAAGAATGAAATTTTGGAGGCCAAGTGCAACTGGAGGACTGATCATTTCTCCCAAGTATGAACATGATCAAGTGAAGAATTATTGGCTGAGATGCCAGTAAACTTGGAGTTTTATGAAAGCCTGGCTCATGCTTTCAAATGAAAGTGTTTTTTCCTTGCCTCTGCATAGGACTATTTCAAAAGGCATCAAAGCATAGACAGCTCACTGAGAATGAATTGAGTGTGTCACGTTTCAGGCAGGTAGCACAAACCATGTTTGATTTTGAATTCCAACATCATCTCCTCTTATAAGGGACAACAAAGTGAAACATAAAATTGAAAGTGATCCTGGAAACTTACACTTAAGCCTAGAAGAACAAAAGTTTCCTGGGCCATGTGTGAATAGAGTACTGACCATTCCTTAAAAGCATTGAGAGGATCTGGTGAAAAAAAAAATATTTGCTGATGCCAGCAGAGTCAGAGTTCTGTGAAAGTTTGCAAACACTTTCATATGAAAGTGTTTTTCATTGCCACTGCTTAGGGCTACATCAACAGGGAACAAAGCATAGAGAGCATACTGATGTAATTGAGTGGGTCAAGTTTCAAGCAGCTAGCATAAAACGTGTTTGATGGAGAGAACCAACTGCATCTATCCCTATAGGGGAATAAGGAGTGAAACCTAAAAATTCAAAATATTCCTGCAAACAAATGCTTCAACCTAGGGAAAAAAAATTGGATGGTCAAGTGCAACTGGAGTATGGATCATTCCTGCCCAATATCAGCAAGATTGGGTGAAAAAATATTTGGTAAGATTCAGGTAAACTCGGAGTTCTAAGGAATCTTGGCAAACACTTTCCAATGAAAGTGTGTTTTACTTATCTCTGCTTAGGACTATGTCAACAGGGAAAAATCAGAGAGAGTGCACTGAGAACTAATTGGTTTTTCAAGTTTCAAGCAGCTAGCACAATCCATACTGGATTTAGAGTTGAAACTGCATCTATCCCTATAGGGGAAAAAGAAGTGAAACCTAAAAATTCAAAGTGTTCATGCAAACAAATGATTTAAATTAGAAGAACAGAATTGGGGGCCAAGTACACCTAGAGTACTGATCACTCCTGCCAAGTATCCACAAGTTGGGGTGAAAAAATATTTGGTGAGATTCCATTAAATTCGGAGTTCTGTGGAAGTATGACAAACACTTTCAAAAGAAAGTGTTTTTTCATGCTTCTGCTTATTGCGATGTGAACAGGGATCAAAGCAGAGACAGATCACTGAGAAGTAATTGAGTGTGTCATGTTTCAAGAAGTTAGCACACTCCGTGTTTGATTGAGAGTTCCAACTACATTTATCATTATAGAGGAAAACAAAGTGAAACCTAAAAATTCAATTTGTTCCTGCTAATGAATGCTTCACACTAGAATAACAAAATTTGGGGAGCCAAGTGTGAGTAAAGTACTGATCATTCCTGTCTAGTACCAACAATTTCAGGTGAGAAAATATTTAGATTCCAGTAAACTCAGAGTTCTTTGGAAGTTTGGCAATCACTTTTATATGAAAGTGTTTTTTCCTTGCCAATGCTTAGGGCTACTTCAACATGGAAGAAAGCATAAAGAGTTAACTGAGAAGTAATTGAGTGTGACAAGTTTCAAGCAGCTAGCACAAACAGTGTTTGATTGAGAGATCCAAATGCATCTCTCTATATTGGAGAAAATGAAGTGAAACCTAAGAAGTCAAAGTGTCCTGCAAATGAAAGCATGAACCTAAAAGAACGGAATTTGGTGGGCCAAGTGAAACTGGAGTTCTGATCATTCCTGCTGAGTATCAACAAGATTGAGTGAAAAAACATTTGCTGAGACACCAGTAAACTCGGAGTTCTCTGGAAGCTTGGCAAATGCTCAAAAATGTTTTTTCCTTGCCTCTGCCTGTAGCTACTTCAAGAGGAAAAAAAGCAAAGAGAGTGCACTAAGAAGTAATTGAGTGTGTCAATTTTCAAACAGCTAGCACAAACCAGGTTTGATTGAGAGATCCAACAGCATCTATATCGATAGGGGAAAATGAAGTGAAACCTAAAAAAAAATCAATGTGTTCTTGCAAATGAACACTTCAGCATAGAAGAATGAAATTTGGGGGATAAGTGAGACTGGAGTACCTATCATTCCTGTCAAGTATCAACAAGATAGGGTGAGAACATATTTGCTGAGAATCCAATAAAATCGGAGTTCTGTGAAGTTTAGGAAATGCTTTCAGATGAAAGAGTTTTTTCCTTGCTTCTCTTCAGGGCTACTTCAACAGGGAACAAAGCATTGAGAGCACACTGAGATACAATTGAGTGTGTCAAGTTTCAAGCAGCTAGCACAAACTGTGTTTGATTGAGAGTTAAAACTGCATCTATCCCTATAGGAGAAAATGAAGTGAAACCTAAATATTCAATGTGTTCCTGCAAATGAATGCTTCAAACTAGAAGAAAAAAAAATGGGTGTCAAGTGCAACTGGAGTACCAATCATTCCTGCCATGTATCAACAAGATAGGGTGAAGAAATAATTGCTGAGATTCCAGGAAACTCAGAATTCTATGGAAGCTTGGCAAACGCTTTCAAATGAAAGTGGTTTTTACTTGCCTCTGCTTAGAGCTACTTCAAAAGGGAACAAACCGTGTTTGATTGAGAGTTCCAACTGCATCTATCCACTATGGGGAAAACGAAGTGAAACCTAAAAATTGAAAGTGTTCCTGCAAACGATTGCTTCAACCTAAAAGAATGGAATATGGGGGGCCAAGTGTGACTGGAGTACCCATCATTCCTGCAAAGTATCAACAAGACCCAGTGAAATAATATTTGCTGAGAATCCAAAAAACTTAGGGTTCTGTATAATCTTGTCAAATGCTTTCAAATGAAAATGTTTTTTATTTGCTCTGCTTAGGGCTACATCAACAGAAAACAAAGCATAGAGAGCACACTGAGAAATAATTGAGTGTGTAACGTTTCAAGAAGATAGCACAAACCACATGTTTGATTGAGAGTTCCTATTGCATCTATCCCATTAGGGGAATACAAAGTGAAAACTGAAAATTCAAACTGGTCCTGAAAACGAATGCTTCAACCTAGAAGAAGAAAATATGGGGTCCAAGTGTGACAAGAGAACCAACGATCCCTGCTAAGAATCAACACTAATGGGTGAAGAAATATTTGCTGAGATTCCAACAAACTCAGATTTCTGTGGAAGCTTGGCAAATGCTTTCAAATGAAAATGATTTTTTCTTACCTCTGCTTAGGGCTACTTCAACAGGGAACAAAGCATAGAGAGCACACAGAGATCTAATTGAGTCTGGCAAGTTTCAAGTAGCTAACACAAACCGTGTTTGATTGAGAGATTCTAATGATTCCATTTCTATAATGCATGTGAAGTGAAAACTAAAAATTCAAGTGAAAACTAAATATTCCTGCAAACGAATGTCTCAATCTAGAAGAACAAAAATTTGGGTCCAAGTGTGACTGGAGTACCCATCATTCCTGCCAAGTATCAACAAGATTGGGTGAAAAAATATTTCATGAGAATCCAGAAAACTCGGAGTTTGGTGGAAGCATGGCAAATGCTTTCAAATGACAGTGTGTTTTCCTTGCCTCTTCTTAGTGCTACTTCAAAAGAAAAGAAAGCATTGAGAGCGCACTGAGATCTAATTGGGTGTGTTAAGTTTCAAGAAGCTAGCACAACACGTGTTTGATTGAGAGGTCCAATTTCATCTATCCCTATGGAGGAAAATGAAGTGAAACGTAATAACTCAAAGTGATCCTGCTGATGAACGCTTCAACAAATTATAACGAAATTTGGTGGGTCAAGTGTGAGTACCTGCCAAGTATGAACAAGCTCAGGTGAAAAAATATTTGCTGAGAATCCAGTAAACTCAGAGTTCTTTCAAAACTAGAGAAACACTATCAAATGAAATTTTTTTCCTTGCCTCCTCTTAGTGTTACTTCAACATAAAAAAAAAAAAAAAAAAAAAAAAAAAAAAAAACAGAGTGTACTGAGAATGAATTGAGTGTGTCAAGTTTCAGGCAGCTAGCACAAACCATATTTATTTGAGAGTTCCAACTGCTTCTATCCCTAGAGGAAAAACAAAGTGAAACCTAAAAAATCAAACTGTTCCTGCAAAAGAATGCTTCAATCTAGAAGAACAAAATTTGGGGGACCAAGTGTGACTGGGGTTCTGATATTGTTGCAAGTATCAATAAGATCAAGTGAAAAAAATATTTTCTTAGATTCCGGTAAAATCAGAGTTCTGTGGAAGCTTGGCAAACGCTTTCAAATGAAAGTGTTTACTCCTTGCCTCTGCTTAGGGCTACTTCAAGAAGAAACACAACATTAAAAGTGCCCTGAGGACCAATTGAGTGTGTCAATTTTCAAGCAGCTAACAGAAACCGTGTTTGAGAGATCCAAATGCATCCATTCCTATAAAGCATATGAAGTGAAAACTAAAAATTCAAACGTTTCCTGCAAACGAATGCTTCAACATAGAGGAACGAAATTTGGGGGGCCAAGTGCAAATGGAGTACTGATCACTCCTGTTAAGTATGAATGATTTCGGGTGAAAAAGTAATTGCTGGGATTCCAGTAAACTCGGAGTTCTGTGGAAGGTTGCAAATGCTTTCAAATGAAAGTGTTTTTTCCTTGCCTCTGCTTAGGGCTTCATAAACAGAGAACAAAGCCTTGGCAGCTCACTGAGAAATAATTGATGTTTCAATTTGCAAGTAGCTAGCACAACCCGTGTTTGATTGAGAGTTCCAAATGCATCTAGTCTTATAGAGCAAAATGAAGTAAAACCTAAAAATTCAAACTGTTCCTGCTAAGGAACAATTCAACCTAGAAAATCGAAATTTGGGGGGTCAAGTGTGAGTAGAGTACAGACTATTTCTGCCATGTATCAACAAGTTTGGGTGAAAAAATATTCGCTGTAGTTTCAGGAAACTCATAGTTCTTTGGAAGCATGGCAAACACTTTCAAATGACAGTGTTTCTTCCTTGCCTCTGCTTAGGGCAAATTCAACAGGGAACAAAGTATAGAGAGTGCACTGAGAACTAATTGAGTATGTCAAGTTTCAAGCAGCTATCACAAATCATGTTTGATTGAGAGATTCAACTGTATTTATACCTATAGGGGAATAGGAAGTGAAACGTGAAAATTCAAAATGTTCTGTCATATGAACGATTCAACCCAGAAGGACGAAATGTAGGAGACCAAGTGTGACTGGAGTGCCAATCATTCCTGCAAAGTATCAACAAGTTCTGTTGAAAAAATAATTACTGTGATTCCAGTAAACTCGGAGTTCTGTGGAAGCTTGGCAAATGCTGTCATGTAAAGTGTTTCTTTTTTGTCCATTTTTAGGGCTATTTTAAAAGAGACAAAAGCATAGAGAGTGTACTAAGAATGAATTGAGCTTGTCAAGTTTCAGGCAGATAGCCCAAACTGTATTTAATTGAGAGTTCCCACTGCATCTATCCCTAGAGGGAAAAATGAAGTGAAACCTAAATATTCAAACTCTTCCTGAAAAAGAATCCTTCAGTCTAGAAGAACGAAATTTAGGGGGCCAAGTGTGACTGGGTACTGATCATTCCTGACAATTATAAACAAGATCAAGTGAACAAACATTTGCTGAGATTCCAGTAAATTCAGAGTTCTGTGGAAGCTTGGTAAACACTTTCAAATGAAAGTGTTTTTCCTTGCCACTGCTTAGGGCTACTTCAACAGGGAACAAAGCATAGAGAGCTCACTGAGTTGTAATTCAGTGTGTCATGTTTCAAGCATCTAGCATAAAATGTGTTTGATGGAGAGAACCAACTGCATCTATCCCTATAGGGGAATAAGGAGTGAAACCTAAAAATTCAAAATATTCCTGCAAACAAATGCTTCAGCCTAGAAAAAAAAATGGATGGTCAAGTGCAACTGGAGTACCGTTCATTCCTGCCAAATATCAACAAGATTGGGTGAAAAAATATTTGGTGAGATTCCAGTAAACTCGGAGTTCTAAGGAATCTTGGCAAACACTTTCAAATGAAAGTGTATTTTACTTGCCTCTGCTTGACTATGTCAACAGGGAACAATCGTAGAGAGCACACTGAGTACTAATTGTGTTTGTCAAGTTTCAAGCAGCTAGCACAAACTGTACTGGATTTAGAGTTCAAACTGCATCTATCCCTATAGAGGAAAAAGAAGTGAAACCTGAAAATTCAAAGTGTTTTTGCAAACAAATGCTTTAACATAGAAGAACAAAATTGGGGGGGGGAGGGGCAAGTGCGCTTAGAGTACTGATCACTCCTGCCAAGTATCCACAAGTTGGGGTGAAAAAATATTTGGTGAGATTCCATTAAATTCAGAGATCTGTGGAAGTATGGCAAACACTTTCAAATGAAAGTGTTATTTCTTGCCTCTGCTGAGTGCTACTTCAACAGGGATCAAAGCAGAGACAGATCACTGAGAAGTAATTGAGTGTCAATTTTCAAGAAGTTAGCACACTCCATGTTTGTTTGAGAGTTCCAACTGCATTTATCCTTATAGGGGAAAACAAAGTGAAACCTAAAAATTCAAATTGTTCCTGCTAATGAATGCATCACCCTAGAAGAACAAAATTTGGGTAGTCAAGTCTGACTAGAGTACCGACCATTCCTGTCTAGTATCAACAATTTCAGGTGAGAAAATACTTGCTTAGATTCCAGTAAACTCAGAGTTTTGTGGAAGCTTGGCAATCGCTTTCATATGAAAGTGTTTTTTCCTTGTTGATGCTTAGGGATACTTCAACAGGGAAGAAAGCATAGAGTGCACTGAGAAGTAATTGAGTGTGCCAAGTTTCAAGCATGTAGCACAAACAGTGTTTGATTGAGAGTTCCAAATGCATCTCTCCATATTGGAGGAAACAAAGTGAAACCTAAGAATCCAAAGTGTTCCTGCAAATGAACGCATCAACCTAGAAGAACAGAATTTGGTGGGCCAAGTGAAACTGGAGTTCTGATCATTCCTGTTGAGTATCAACAAGATTG
>NW_026694763.1:0-43617 GCF_021218885.2 Marmota monax
CAACAGAAATCAGAACAGACACACACCTACACCATACTACCAAAAGTGTTGTACAGATTTAATGCAATTCCTATTAAAATCTCAATGACATTCCAAATAAAAACAGAAAAGGCAGCCATAAAATTTATCTAGAAAAATAAGAGATCCAGAATAGTCAAAGGACTCCTTAGCAAGAAAAACGAAGCAGGAGGCAATACCAGAGCCATAGTAACAAAAATGGCATGGTATTGGCACCAAAACAGAAACATAGACCAATGGTACAGACTAGAAGACACAGAGACAAACCCACATAAATGCAGTTATCTTATACTAGACAAAGGCACCAAAAACATTCATTGGAGAAAAGATAGCTTTTTCAACAAATGATGCTGAGAAAACTGGAAATCCATATGTAGGAAATAGGGATTATATCTAACTTTGCACAAAAACCAACTCAAAATGGATCAAAAACTTAGACATTAGAACAAAGATCCTGAGCCTAATGGAAGTAGGCCCAAATCTCCACCATGTTGGCTTAGGGATTGTCTTCCTTAACAAGACTCCTAAAGTGCAAGAAGTAAAATCAAGAATCAATAAATGCTTTTTCACAGCAATAGAAATAATAGCATAAAGAGAGAGCCTACAGAATGGGGAAAAAAATCTTTACCACACACATCTCAGAGCATGAATCTCCAGAATATTCAAATAATTAAAAAAAAAAAAAAAAACTTTAAGGGCTAGGGCTATGATTCAGTGGTAGTGCACTTGCCTGGCACATGTGAGGCACTGGGTTCCAACCTCAGCACTACACAAAAGTAAAATAAAGGTATTTGTCCACCTACAACTAATATATATATTTGACACCCAAACCACAAATAACCCAATCACTAAATAGTCAAAGGAATTGAACAGACATCTCACAGAAGAAACACAATTGATCAATAAATATATGAAAAAATGTTCAGTATCTCAAGCAATTAGAGAAATGCAAAACTACACTGAGATTCTATCTCACTCCAGTCAGAATGGCAATCATGAAGAATACAAGAATAAATATTAGCAAGGATGTGGGGACAAAGGTACACTCATACATCGCTGGTGGGACTGAAAATTGGTGCAACCACCCTTGAAAGCAGTATGGAGATTCCTGAGAAAATTTAAAATGGAATCATCATTTGACCCAGTCATCCCACTCCCAAGTTTATACCCAAAGGACTTAAAATCAGCATATTACTCTGATGCAGCCACATCAATGTTCACAATAGCTAAACTATGGAACCAACCTAGGTGCCCTTCAACAGATGAATGGATAAAAAATTGTGGTATATACACACAATGGAATATTACTCAAACCCTAAAGAAGAATGAAGATATGGCATTTTCTGGTAAATGAATGGAACTGGAGAAAGTGAAAGAAGCTAACCCCAAAGAACAAAGGCCTAATGTTTTCTCTGATATGCAGGTGCTAATTCACAGCAAGGGGTAGGGTTGGGAAGAATAGAGGTAACTTTTGATTAGACAGAGGGTATTGAAGAGAGAGTAGGGGGTATGGGGGTAGGAACCCTAGTAGAATGGATCAGACATATTACCTTCTGTGCATATATGATTATATGACCTGTGTAACTCTATATCCTGTACAACCAGATGATTGAGAAGTTATACTCCATTCATGTATGATGTGTCAAAATATATTCTACTGTCATGTATAACTAATTAGAACAAATAAAATAAGCATATTTTAAAAAAACAGTAAAAAAAAAAAAAAGAAGTGAGAGGAGGAAAATCTCTGACAAGGTGGGAAGTCCAACGGCAATTGGGGTTAGATGTGTCAACCTAAATAATTTTTTAAAAATCACATTCTCCAAAGAATATTGACATTTATTTGGGGGATAACAAAGCTTTGCAATGGGAATATGCATTGTCATAGTGAACTGTGGGCACTGTGGTACACCTCTGTAATCCAGCTACATGGGAGGCTGAGGCAGAAGGATTACAAATTTGACACCATCCTGGGCAACTTAGCAAGACCCTGTCTCAAAATAAGAAAAATAAAAAGAGCCAACAATGTAGCTCAGTGGTAGAGTGCCCTTGGGTTCCATCCCCAGTGTCTATCTGTCTCTCCTACACCCAAATTGAGTCAAGAGGAAGATTTTAATGAGAATTATGTCTGATATTTTGAAGCAAATAATCCTTAGCCACAGTAGTTAACAATAAATAAGCGTGGTATCAGTCCAAGGTTGAATGTTTCCGGGCAGATGTCCTTGCACAGATACTTTTTGTATAAGGTTGTGGCAGCCCCTATTCAGTTAGTGACTCCAGCAGAGTGTTTTATGATGGTAACTATCAGGCAATCATGTGAATCATGTGTTAAGAGTCCTTCCTTTGTAACATCCTGGCTTTGTTTACTTTTTATTTATTTATTTATTTTTGGTTAGATTTGACATAAGTGATTCTATTTTGATTCTGACAACATTCAACATTTCTTTCACAGACGCTTTGGGGAAAAAAAGAAAAGAAAACAGTTGAAATGTGTAGTTTAGATCTGGTGACCTCACCCACTTAGGTGCACAGTTGTGTTATTTCCACACATGCTTAGAGTTGTGAACCACCACCATGACCAGGACAGGCCACCAGCAGCTCCACCAGACCAAAACATAGCCCAGATGCAGAAGCAAAAGCCATTCTGCAAGGAGGTAGTCTATACATTAAAAAGTCGCACACATCATCAGTGTGCATTGACAGACCCTCGGGAACAAGCATGGCAATGTGTACACAATACCTTAAATGAAGGAGGATTAAACCATGGCTTGATCTGGCCTGAATCACTGACACTCAGCTGGGATTCAGTGTGTTGTCTTGGCTAACTGAGGCCTGGACTCAGGCTTGGACTGCATAGTTAATATATTTGAAAGCCCTAACTTCCTTGGCACTTGGTAGAGTCTCACTCCTCAAAATGTGGCCTGTGGACCAGAAGCATCTTCATCACTGGGAGATAGATTAAATTGCAGAATTTCAAGGCCAAACACAGATCTTCTATTTTATTTTATTTTTTTAGTTCTCAATGGATCTTTTATTTATTTGTTTGTGTGTTTAAATACTTATTTATTTATATGAAGTGCTAAGGATAAAACCCAGGGCTTCACACATGCCAGGCAAGCTCTCTTCCACTAAGCCACAACTCCAGCCCAACAACCCAGACCTTCTGGATCAGAATTTTAGCAAGATTGCAATACAATTCATGTGCACATTACACATTAGAATTTGAAAAGCATTATTTCAGAAGAAGGAACCCAAAAACTCAGTGAGAATGCTGAAATGGGGCTACTTTGTGCTACTTGCTTTGAGAGTACCCACTAACCACGATCCCTGAGCTATCCCAGAGAATGCACCTACTCCTGAAGAATTAAGGCATGTATTGGTGAGGAGGGCACTAGCTGGGCTGGGGAGGCTAGTGAGAGCCAGATTCTAAATTTCCTCTGCATGCTCATTGGCATTTTTATCCTAGTTACTTTAAATGTATACGACCACATGTAGGTTGGGCTTTCCTGGTGGGTTCTGTTACCTCCTTGATCCAAGTGATTAGGCCTAGGTTTCTAAGGGGCAATTGTCTTAGGAGTAATGGAAAATTCATAATTGACTGCTGCCTAGGGTGATGAAGATCCATAAGAAGTGCCTCTGCAGAGCCCTGTTTTAATCCCAGCTTCATGCTACACTGCTCAGCTTTCTTTGCCACCAGAGTTGATTGGAGTACCCAAAAGAAAGTAATCCCACCTGAAAGACCCTAAAATAGGGGAAATCCTTTCCTGTGTGCATCCTCACTGTTGCTACATGAGACCTGGAGGGAAGACTACTCTTTACCTCCCTCTGGTCACCCTACCTACCTTGAGGATCTGGAAGTAAAAAAAGAAAGAAAAGAAAAAGAAAACAAACAAACAAAAAAAAAACTCTTTTGATATTTCACATTGTGATTTTGTCATTGAAACTGTGCCTGCAAGCCAACCCCTGATGGTGAGGCTGCCCTAGAAGGACCCCTGCAGTTGGTCCCCAGATGATGCCCTTCTGTCTGGGCCTCTGATGGTTGCTGGGAAAGGAGCTACTATCTAAATTAATGGAGAACATTGAAGAGTTTCATTCAAAACAGGTATCAATCTTTTAAAAATTAGAGGCAGAAAGATTCTCCAAAGAATAGTGATTTTGGGGGGAAAGTCCCGGCACAGTGGTGTACACCTGTAATCCCAGCAGCTCGGGAGGCTGAGGCAAGTGGATCACAAGTTCAATGCCAGCCTCAGCAAAAGCAAGGCACTAAGAAACTCAGTGAAACCTTGTCTAAGGAAAATACAGAATAGGGCTGGGGATGTGGCTCAGTGGTCAATATCCCTGAGTTCAATCCCTGGTACCCACCCATTAAAGAATAATGATATTTATTTGGGAATAGAAAAGCATAGTAATGGGGATATGTGTGCCATGGTAAACTATAAGCATATTCAAAGAGGTTGAAGGAAGGGGAAGTTTTTAAATACAAAACAAGGATTACATCAAGTATTTAAAAATAATAATTCTTGATTACAAATGATTAATAAGAAGAACAGCTCCAGTCTGAAGATGAACACATGATTGCTGAGCAGATGTCCTGGCAGGAGTACTTTTTGTATGAGGTTGTGGTGGCCTCTTGCAGGTCTCAGGTGCTGGCAGAGTCTTTCATGATGGTTACTAACAGGCAAACCTGCATAAGAACGCTTCCTTTGAAATCTCCCAGTTGCATTTACTTTTTGGTTTTGTTGTAAGAGTTGACACAAGTGACGCCATTTTGACCTAGCCAGCCCTTCTCAAGAGTGCATATCAGTCACCTGAGAGATCTTGTTGCGATGCAGATTCTGAGTCTGTAGATTTGGCATCCAACCATTTTTAGCGGAAAGGAGCTGCTCTAGACCCTTTTTCCTCACAGTGAGGTCTGCAGACCATTAGTTGCTGCATTAGCTGAAATAATTTCCCACACCTATAATAGAGAGAAGAACTGCTTTTCAAACAGTCAACCAATGAGGGACCAAACTGCAGGAGGTCTAGTTCAGATATGTTGGAGCACACAGGGCTGAGGGGGTTAGCCATGGGTGCTTTCTGTGTGTTCCAAGCTGTCACTGAGGGGAGTCTAAAGTTCCAAGCCAAGGGTGTATGCATCATCACCTGGAGCACAGCTCTGCTTGTACTTGGAGTGACAACTCCGTGTCCTCACACTGACCTTGCAGCCGTGTCCACAGCCAGTCCTATGTACTGAAAGCCTTCTTGTCTCTGAATTAGAGGGAGTACTATTAGGTTTGGGAAAAAAATTAGGCTGTGCCTGTGGGTGATCTTAGGAGAAAGGATGAATATTTTTAAGGCCCTCAGAACTCAGCGCAGTACTGGCATTTGGGTGGGAATTCCCCAGAAGGAGACTGGTCAAAGAGGCCTGCTTGTCCTGCCACTCCAGAGTATCTTTGAATATGGCTATATCTGGGGACTCCTCCATTTCCTTTTCTCAGAAATTGAGTTCAGATGTCTTCTCTGACTCCTACAATTATAGTACACATCACAGTGTCTAGTGCTCCTGTAGGAATTCAAGAGCCCACAGCTATAAGGAACCTGTGAGGACTTAGGCCACAGTCCTGGCAGAAGAACCCCTGGCCTCAGGACTTCCCTAAGCAGAATTTTGGACATCTCCTGTCTTGGACTCCCCTGAAAATGCCCACCTCTGGATCCTGATTCTTTTTGGCCAGTTCTGGTCCATGCAGGTAGAATATCTGCCCCAAATCCCTTGCCATGCTTCCTAATCCTCTCTGCCCCAGTTGTTCCTCAGGCCCTCACAGCCAGGAGTTTCAGTGGAAGCTATTGTTGTACACACAGCTAATACATCCAGATTCCCGGGCTGGAGAGAAAAGCTCTGGAAGCTACAGACATGATGGAAGACATTTTCCTCTTCTCCCATTTTCCCACTGCCTGGAAAATTCAGAACCAGACTAGACCCTGGTGGATGGGGAGAAGCTGGGGTTCTGAGGAGGACCAAGGAGCTGGGACAATCTCCTGAGCACTTAATCTTCTTTGTCCTGAATCCAACACACCCAACCATTGAAATCTTGGGAGCAAAGAGGTAATATTATCCCTGGGGCATTGGAGGGTGCTTCTAATGATACTGGTAAAGGCTAACTACCTAAGCACATAGAAGTCAATACTATGGCATCGGTTTTTGCAAAATGAGTGAGGTTTATTATGAGGCCAGCCAGCAAGAATTCAGAGAACTAAGCTCAGATCTGACTCTGGGTCATACATTTTTTTTTCCAGGTAGTTATCAAGTTCCGTTGGGTGGCAGAAAGGTTAAACTTTAAATGTCAAAAAAGTTATTGAGGGGCTGGGGTTGTGGCTCTGTAGTACAGCACTTGCCTGGCATCTGTGAGACTCTGGGTTCTATCCTCAGCACCATAAATAAATAAATAAATAAATAAATAAATAAATAAATAAAGTGAAAAATAATCCATTGACAATTAAAAAATATTTTTTAAAAAAAATGTCATTGACCAATTCGGCTGGCTTTTCTGCATATGTCCATTTTTGAAAAGCTGGTTTTAAATCATCTTTCAGTGGATTCTGGAAAAGCAACTTAAGCACTTTGTTACTTAAGAAATATACGTTAGAGTTTGTTCTGGCCTTAGAAAACTTTACTTCCATCCTATGCCTCTAGTGACATCCTGGGCAGGATTCTATGCAGTGCAGGCCACACTGAGCCAACAGTCTCATTGGACCCAATATGACAGCGAGAGATTTTTCTCTTTTTTCAGGAAATAAATCAATTCATTAATATAGGGTTAAGATAAATTTAGCAAGGATTATGTGTAAAGAGCTTCACAGGAGCCCTGCTCCTCCCTGGGACTCACGACCCTGCAGGGACACCAGTCTTTCCTTGGGTGACAATGTGGACACTGCTGCCCCTGGCAGGAAGTGGTGTTGATGGGGTTACAGGAGCACAGGATTCGTGCTGCCACCCAGCTTGCAGCAACCCTCCCACCCTCACCAATAAAGAGAGTTGATTCCAGTGGCTTCGCTGGAGGAGACAGGATTCAATTAAGATCTGGTCAGGAGAAGCCTGAAAAGGCAGAAGGGAAGGGGGCTGGGATTTTGGTTTGGGGAAGAAGAAACTGCCTTGGTTCTTCTCTGCTCCACCTCACTCCTGTCCATGGAGACCTTTGACTAAGTTCATGTTCTTTGAGAAGACTCTCTTGGCCTCACTGCCCTCCTGATCTGCCCATGCTGCTGAGCTGGCCCTGTCCAAAGGCCAGGCTGCACATCGTCAGGGGGACCAGTGGGCTGTAGCAGCTCATATCGTGGATGCTGATGCCTTCCCAGGACCAGATCCAATTCTCCTTTTCACTCTCCTCTGAGGCCCACCTGAGCCTTCAGGAGCATTTCTTTTTCTCTACACTTTATTGTTTCCAGATTCCCTCCAAGTTATATGAACAGATGTTAAACAGAGAGGTCAAAGCGATATCCATTAAGTGTGGATTTGCAAGAATGAACTCTTTGACCTGCCCAACCTGCCTCCCATAAAGTATCCCCAGCCTTACATAAGAGTGGTTGGAGTTTTGGAAACTGCTCTTGAACTGAAAAAGGAAGTTGCTCTTTAGTCCTAATGCCCTTCATGTCACTTAGCATGAAGTGCTTTTCTCCCTCTATTGAGAAAAACATATCATGTTCTTCCTTTAATCTATTGAGGTGGAGGAGCACATTGATTTTCTTGCATTCTAGGATTAATGTATGTATGTATGTATTTTCCCCTTGGGAGAATTATGTAAATGAGGGATGTCATTTTTCAGTACCCTGGAGTATTTTGTGTAAGAATGAAATTATTTGCTCCTTTGACATTTGATAAAACTTGCTGGCAAAACCACTTAAGCCTAATGTTTTCTGTGTGGGGAGATTTTAAGTTACCATTGGTAACTTATGGTCTGTAGCTGGAGATCCACATTCTGGAATCTTGTAATCACCCCACATTTCTTAAAGGGAGTGTATGCCTGAGCTATGGAACATGGGCTGCTTCCTACCTGGATTGACCTAGCTACACCACTTATGTGCATTCCTCTTGCTCATAATAGGCTGATACAGAGTCCTAGAGATGGCAGTGTTGCTCATAGACACCAGTAGAAACATGGTGGTTCACAGGAGTAAATACGCATTCCAAATATAAATGTTTTTCCCTATTCATAAAGCTTCTGCTATATCACTATTCATGGATTTATACGATGCCTTGTTTATTGCCATAAAACTTTATCTTCAAATAAGGAACTCATCTTACTAAAATGGTACATCAAGATGCAGGTCATTAGGGTTGACAAGGGACTCCAGGAGAGTGGGAAGTTGAAGCTCTAAATCTCAGTGCTTGTGTTCCAAAGAAAGAAAAATTAAAGGCAGACACTGAAAGCCATCCGAGAGAACTTCATTATAAGTAAAAGTAAAATGAGGCTCAAACAAAGAGCACTCCCAAGAGAGTGGGTCATCTCCCAGCCGAGAACGACAAATGGAATAGTGCTGTCTCCAAATGGATTGGTGTTTTAGGGCTGCCTTGGGAACTGGGGTCCACCTTCAGCACTCTTTGCCAATCAGGTGTTCGACTCTTTCAGGTCAGGTGGTAGAGTTTTGGGCCCTGGTTGGTCCTTTCCAGAACTCTGGTACTACTAAGAAAATTTCTCTTCTAAAATATATTGAGACACCTATGTCCATAAATGACCCCAACTGACCCTGTAAAGAGTTAGGAATAGCCTCATTAGACCTTCTCTATGTATTTCTTAATTGGCTCCTTTGTTCTCTTTATTTGTATACTTGTTGTTTTATGCATTATCTGATTACCCACTTGCCTTAAAATTAATTGAAAGAAACCCTTAAAAGTAACTTAAAGAAAACCCGTGACCTTGCCCTATTACTGGTTTGCATTTCACATCTCACTACTCACTGCTACCTAACATCTCCCACCCCCTGAGAGAACTGACAATGACCTTCTTTGGTTTGGCAGGTACAGGTCAGAGGAGGATACCTTTACCTTGAAACTGGCAGGCTGCATGGCTGATGAACAGGAGTCCCCCTACCTTCCACAAGGACCACACAGGAAAGCAAATAGGGGGTGGGGGCAGTCACAGAGGCAGCTTTGGCAGGGGGCCCCTCCTCAAATTGTAGACCAGCCAGACTTCATTAAACTTGATAAGTTTCATCACTGATCTTCAACAGCCCCATGGAAAGATTGCACAAATGTTGTCCCCACAGATGAGAAATTAAAGCAGAGCACAGCAGTCACGGTGCCCCAGCATGAACAAGTAAGGGGGTTGCAATACAGGTCCCACCCCCCTGGGTCATGGCTCCTATTTACTGGGTGGCAAAGTGCCAGGCACAAACGGGGACTTCCCTGGTCAGGCACCACACTGTGTCTTCACCAGACTGAGGTTCTGATGGAGTTGATGTCTGCTGCCAACCTTTAATTCAACATGTTAGCTTTGAAAACAGGAAAGCACAAATTCTAATCGCTGAAATATCCCCTTTACTAACAATATTACAGTACAAAATTCTGATGTCTTTTTCAGATTTAAAAAATGTAATGACATCATTAAATATTGTTACAGTATAATATTAGAAACAACACAAAATACAAACATGGCATTCAGATTTCTCATAAAACATGCTTATTTAGATATATTATTTCTATATATTTGTGGGTTATATCATAGCAATTCTATATATGTATACAAGTTTAATTATGAAACACTGAATTTACTTCCAGGAGGTCACTATAGTGTAATCTCCCCTTAGTTTTTTGTGATTAATGACTTTGCATAGAATTCATACTGTGGCAGAGTCAGAGAGACTGTCTCTGTGTGCCCTTGAAGAATTGGGACATTCTAGCATTTCAAGCAGGTATTAATGTAGGAGAGATGAGGATGAGCACCTGAGGAATTTGCAGGAAGATTTATTTAAACTGGTGCAATCCAGAGGGGCTAACGCCAAAAAATCTCTGGGCCCCAGGTATGGAAATTCTCTGAGATTTCTACTCAGTGGGTGGTTATACAACACAATGGCTAACAAAACAGTTACTTTTTCTTCCATGCTCTTAGAATGGACAGAGTTTTCACAAGTTAAATTTACTAAGAAAAGAGAAACAATAACTTTTACACATCAATAAGCTTGATTGCAGACATAACTTTTTTTTTAAGTTGTAGATGGGCACAATATCTTTATTTTACTTTATTTTATTTTATATTATTTTTATGTGGTGCAGAGAATCAAACTCAGTGCCTCACACCTGCTAGGCAAGTGTTCTAATGCAGAGCCACAACCCCAGCCCTGCAGACCTAACTTCTACAAGAAAGAGAAACCTGACCTTTACAACAAAAAAGAGGAGCTCAAACCACAATGAGCTCTCTGGGCTTACATATTACAATGAAGGTGTGGGGTCTTTGGGGAACTACATCATTTGGAATCTTTGGGATTACATCATTACCTCTTTGATGCTCATTATTTAATCCTTTAAATCAAAAAATGTCATTAGCTTCTTGGCTTAAAGTTTTATATAATGTCATAATCTTAATTTCTCTCTCTGTGTCTCTCCTTCTCCCTCCCTCCCTCTCCCCCATTTTAATAGCTGCTTCTATAGTTGACCCAAGAGTTTCAATGTAAAGGGGACACAAACATGGAACCAATAAACAAGTTAATACCATAATCCATACTATATCAATTAAACTTTTGAAAACACCAAATAGAAATAGAAAAGAAATAGAATAGAAAACCATCCTCCAAATAGTGAGCTTAGTTCCTAAGACTTAATGCTCTTTCAGGTTTAAACTAGTACATGGTCTAGTGTTTTAAAAAAGCAATTTAATTAATAAGCTTTAATTTTATACAAGAAAAGTGTACATATTTTCATGGCCAGAAAAGTGCCCAGACTTCCTTTTAAGCCTTAGTCCTTTATGAATTTTTCTTTTCTTCAATTTGTTATATATGACAGCAGAATGCATTTTGACTATTAAACACAGAGTCACACTATTCCTGCAATCATAAATGTACACAGGGTAAAAAAAAATTCATCTCATTCCATTATCTTCCCTCCCTCACACCTCTCTGCTCAATCCAAAGTCCCTCCAATCTTCCCTTGCCCCCCCCCATTATGGGTTAGCTATATGATTGATTGATTGTTATCAGTCCTGTAGTAAAGACCAAGGAAAGGACTATGTATGTGATGGAAGTAAGGGGTGGCAATTTGTCACAGTATGAGAGTCCTCTTAGAGGATGAAACAGTCCATTTGTCTGTTGGTTAGTTAATCTTCCACCTTGTGTTGATCAGCCAGCCCCCAAGTGGCTGAAGCAGGCTGCTGTTTCCTCAAGCTTCAGTGTGTGCAGGCCAGTCAGCTTCCAGGGTGACCAGAGCAGGGCTGGTGTCCTTCTGATCCTCAAGATTCTCTGGTGTTACCTTCTTCCTGATGGTCAGCTGAAGGGGTGCAAAAGAATGTATATGAGATTCTATTTTCAGAAGGTCCCAAAACAAACCAAAAGGAACAAAATATTACATAATATGTATTTGTATATACATATAATGATATAATTGGTGACACTGTACAGAGGAGTACAAAACTGTGGACAGTGCTCCTTGTGTGTGTGGCAGAGGAGGGGGATATCCCAGGAGGCTTGAACTACACAGATTTATCTCAATGTAACTTTAAACAAATTTGAAAACAGCTTATAATTTCAAGAGCCTGACCCAACATTTCATGCTTTGGCTTATGATCTTCCATATATTATTATTTCATCTAAAAACATGAAGTAAATTTCAACTCCCTACCTCAGAGGTCAGTAGTCTTCCAAAGGTGCCTTTCTAAGTGTGTCACCTTTAGTCTGAGAATCTATTTCTGCATGGAAATAATGCTGAATGCCTACCTAGCTCCCAAGTTGAGGTACTGCAGAACAACTTAATTTAACTCATGGCTTATCATCCTCCCTGTTTTCTTTTACCAGATGCAAAACCAAGGTTGTAACTAGTTCTGTTCCCTGGTCAAGGTCACACAGTTAAGAGCGATTTGAATCCAGCTGTACCAACTCTGATGTCTTTGCCTCTCCCCACAGTACCCTTTGCACAAGACAAAACTTGGTAACATATTTTTCCTTTCTTGATAATCTCTTAGAAGAAGCCAATGTCAGGCTAAGTTTGGCAGATCTAAGAGGGTATTTTCCCAAGAGGCTGCTTTTCCCCACATCCAGGTGGCTGGAGTCTGACCATTCTGGCTGTCACCAGACTGCTGCAATGTACCAGGGCCTCACACCACTACCCAGAGGCCCAGAGCCCAGATGGCTCTGTCCCTGGAATCCAGAGTCCCCTTCAGAGAGGAGTGTGAGGGTGGGAAGCTGCTTCCAGGCTGGGCTCCCAGAGCAGCCAGAGATCCCTCTCCAGCTTGCACCACAGGGTCAAGGTCCAGACCAGGCTAGCAGCCCCCCCCCCCAGGTTCTACCCGGCCCCCTAACCAGCAGGCTGGACCCACCTAGCCCCGCCCACTGCCTGCTGTGAGGACTGCAACCTTTATTTAAAGTACTCACTTGTTTTCCTTGGATGAGTTCCCTGAGTTAGCACAACAACTCCTCAAGCACCCAGAAGGAGTGGTGGCTGTTCCTGGAAGAGGGAAGGCAGGTGGCAAGCGGTGGACGCTGGTGAGGTGACTGTGATGGAGGATGTCCAACTTCCCAACTTCTGTGGTCTTGGGCAGCACAGCAGCGGTGGTGGGGTGGAGTTGCTGAAGGGGCATTGTGGAGTGGCAGTATCTGGTGGCAGCAGCAGCAACAACATGTAACTGCTTCAGGCATAGGGCAAAGGGCCTCCGAGGTCCGGACTTGAGCATTGGCATGGGGGGTGTTGTCTGCAGAGGTGTTGGCATCCAGCTGTGGTTTGGGAGATCCGTTGCTGCATACTCACAGTGGAAGAGTCCAGAAGCAGCAGTGGTGACAACAGAGGGATGTTGCCATGATCGGTTTCATCCTGCACTGCTGACAGGAGTCCGGCTGCAGAGGGTGAATTTGGCATCCAGTGCTGAGTATCGCTGTCTTGCATCTATGATGGAGTCTGGTGACAGTAGGATCTCTGGAGTTGGTGGTGGCAGCAGCAACACGCACCTTCATTGGGATCCAGTGTGGGGCATAGGGGTCAGGCATCCATTGTGGGGTGAAGGGCATTGACATTGGGGCCTCAGTGGGCAGCATAGGAGTCCAGCTGGGGTTTGGGAGTTTGGTTGCTGTGTGGTGGTGGTGGCACCAGAAGACTCTGGAAGTGGGGCGGAGGCCACAGAGGCGTCCAGTGGTGAGCATCTTCATCCTGCTGCGGTAACAGGAATCCCGCTACAGGGTGGTGAAGGGGGCTTCTGGCGACCATGTGGGGAGTCTGGTGGCTGCAGCGAAGAGCTCCAGGCCGGTGGTGGCAGCGAGGGCATAGGGCAGTGAGCGCCAGAGTGGGAGGGTGACCAGAGGCTGGGATGGCCTCTGCGGTGGCTGCTCCAGGCCCTTGGTCTTGGTCCTGGTGGAGCAGACTGTTCAGGAAGCAGCAGGCGGGAGGCGGCAATACCCAGGCAGCTGCTGAGCACCTTAGGCTGCCCACACCTGCCTCCCCTGGCGCTGGCTATGAGCCCGCTGGGTGGCTGCTCATCCCATTCCCCGATACGACCTCTGCAGGGGAACTAGGCCATCTGCCAGGTGGGGCAGCCTTGGGAGAGGACCCCCACCTTCCCAAGAGACATCCCACATGTGCTGTGGGGGCAGAAAGTGGAGGACCTAGGACATCTTCCACATCAAAGCGCATTTCTGATTGAAAGCGTTTCCTCTCAGAACAGGAACAGGACAAGGATGCCCTCTCTCACCACTTCTAGTCAAGGTAGTCCTTGAAACTCTAGCCAGAGTTTAAACTGTACTGTAGTTTAAACTGTCTCTTTAAACTGTAGTACAGTTTAAACTATCTACAGAGCTATAGATGAAAGAAATTAAAGGGATATGAATAGGAAAAGAGGAAGTCAAACTATCACTATTTGCTGATGGCATGATTCTATACATAGAGGATCCCAAAACTCCACCAGAAAACATCTAGAATTGATAAATGATTTCAGCAATGTAGCAGGATATAAAAATCAATACCCATAAATCAAATGCATTTCTATATATATCAGTGATGAACCCTCTGAAGAGAAATTGGAAAACTATCTCTTTCACAATAGCCTCAAAAAAAAAGATTTGGTAATCAATTTAATAAAGGAGATGAAAGACCTATGCAATGACTACAGAACACTAAAGAAAGAAATTGAAGAAGGTCTTAGAAGATGAAAAGATCTCCCATGTTCTTGGATAGGGAGAATTAATATTGACAAAATGGCCATACTACAAAAAGCCTTATACAGATTTAATGTGATTCCAATTAAAATCCCAACAACATTCTTCATAGAAATAGAAAAAGCAATCATGAAATTCGTTTGGAAAAATAAGACCCAGAGAATATCCGAAGCATCCTTAGCAAGAAAAGTGAGTAGGAGGCATCAAAATACCAGACCTTAAACTATACTACAGATCTATAGGAACAAAAAAACGACATGCTATTGGCACCAAAATAGACATGTAGACCAATGATGCAAAATAGAAGACACAGAGAAAAACCCACATAAATGCAGTTATCTCATTCTTAACTAAGGTGCCAAAAGCATACATTAGCAAAAAGATAGCCTCTTCAACAAATGGTGCTGGGAAAACTGGAAATCCATATGCAGCAAATTGAAGTTAAACCACTATATCTCACCTTGCACAAAACTCAAATCAAAGTGGATCAAGGACCTAGGAATTAGACCAGAGACCCTGTACCTAATAGAAGAAAAAGTAGGTCCAAATCTTCATCATGTTGGATTAGGTCCTGCCTTCCTTAACAAGACTCCTAAAGAGCAAGAAATAAAATCAAGGATTAATAATGGGATGGATTCAAACTTAAAAGCTTCTTCACAGCAAAGGAAACAATCAATAATATGAAGAGAGAGCCCACAGAGTGGGAAAATATCTTTACTACACGCACATTAGATAAAGCGTTGTGGGAAGCCATTCTCGCACGTGATTTGAGTTACCTCCCTGGCTGGGTGAGAGGCGCTTAGACAACTGTGTCAGAGCCTTCCTCACCCTGTCTCAGGTGCGAGGGTTTGTCCGTGTGGAGGTATGCCTGGCCATTGACCCAAAGACCAATCACTGACCCTGACCTTGGAATGCTGCCCCCCTCGACCTTCATTGGATGGGATTTTCCCTTGAATTTTTTGTTCCCCAATAAAGCTCACTCCTGGAGTGTTCTCTCTCTCTCTCTCTCTCTCTCTCTCTCTCTCTCTCTCTCTCTCTCTCTCTCTCGCTAGCCTCTTGGGTAAACCTTGCCACAGCATTAGGTGGCTGGAGGCGGGAGCTAGAAAAGCCATCTCCAGAGCTGAGCATTAAAGGTAATGAGAATATATATGTCTCTTTAATTTTAAAACTCACTAGTTAATTTCTATGCTTCGAACCTCTTTTATGAAGCTCGCATGCTGGTCACGTGGCAGAAGTGGCACCTAGGAGGGGGCATATTAAATTGACTAGGTTGAGTTAGGGAGCGCGCTATAGAAATAAGGAATTGGTGACATTTTGGGGGTCACGGAAGTACCAGGCAGGTACTGAAGCAAAGGAGACGTTAAAATTATTAATATTGGGAAATTTGACTTCTACTGATAAGGACATGTACTTGACTATTTTAGAGACAATAATTAATCAGAAGGGAAAGCAAATAAAAAAGATTCAGTTGCTACAATTCTTAAAGGTTGTAGGTGAATTTTGTCCTTGGTTTTGTGACCAAGATTCACCAAATTTACATACTTGGGACAAATTAGGAAGGAAATTACATAGAATCTGCCTTTCTGATGAATTACCTGGAAATTTTGAAAATATAGAAAAGGTTTGGACTGCTTTAGAAATTTGTCTCTTTGATTACATGGGCCATAGTCCATGACCCCCTGAAGATCTATTGAAAGGTATTCAGAGAGCCATTAAGTCTATTCAAATGGAAAAACTGCCTGAGGCTAAGGAAATCTCCTTTCCTTTAAGCCGGTTAAAGATAAAAAGGGAAACCAAAAGTAAAAAATGTAAGCTTGCCTGAACAGAGCCAGAGTAGGAAGGAAGATCATAGAGATGAAGGTCAAAGAGAGGAGGCCTCCGGAGAGATAGAGGGTTCTCCTCCCAGAGAGGAAAGTCTGGAAGAGATTCCTAGAGAGATAGAAAGCCCTTCTCTCCCACGTGGCTTACAAGCCCAGGTTCAAGATGGCTACAGCGGAGATTCTACCGAAGAGTCGTAGCCTGAGGGAGAGGAATCGGACAATGAAATCCAGGACTTAAGGGAAATTTCAACAGGCTGTGTTTAACACCGCCTGCCCAGGCTATTAGAATTCAGCCATTGTCTGTTAAAAAGACAAAATTTAACAGGTACTCTGAGTTAGCAATGACTTTTCTTACCTGGTTCCAATGAGGTATTAGAAAAGCACAAGAAGCCGGGGAGGATATCAGTGAATTCCAACTTTTCCCAGTTTTTGAGCAAATTAACAAACAAGATCAATTGAGGAAGTTAATCAAGGGTTTCTTCCTGGAGATAATAAGGGAATCTTTCAAAGAGAGTATCTGCTTGCAAATCAGCCTCCTCGACAGAGATTAGTAAATACTACAAACCAAAATTTTTACTAGGGACCTGAGTGTTTCCCCAATCCAAAAGACAGCTGAAAAGATAACCTGGCTTACAGAGGAGCCTATATGGATTTCTCAGTGGCCCATCTCAGGGGAAAAACTTAAGATAATTTATAGGTTAGTTGAGGAACAACTTCAGGCTGGTCATATGGAATGAACACTTAGTCCTTGGAACACCCCCATTTTTGTTATTAAGAAAAATGTCAGGTAATTGGAGATTACTACAGGATTTAAGGGCGATAAATCATGCAATTCAGCCTATGGGATCATTACAGCCAGGACTTCCTTCCCCCACAGCCATCCCTTTAAACTATAGCTTGATGGTAATAGATCTCAATAAGGTTACATCCTGAAGATTGTGAAAAATTTGCCTCCACTGTCCCAGCAATTAATTTTAAAGAACCTGTTAAAAGATATTGCCGGAAGGTCCTCCCCCAAGGAATGCGTAATAGTTCTACCTTATGCCAAAAATATGTAGGTCAGGCAATAGTTCCTATAAGAAATAACGTTCCTGATGTATATATTATTCATTTTATGGATGATATATTATTGGCTCATGCTAATCCAGAAGTACTTTCAGAAATTTTTACTCAGAGGCTTCACTTACAGCAATGGGCTTATGCATTGCTCCTCAAAAGATACAAAAAATGCCTCCCTTTCAATATTTAGGTCAGATAATTCAAGGACGCACAATCCATCCTCAAAATCTTCAGATAAAGGTTAAGGAGTTACATATCCTTAATGACTTTCAAAAATTATTAGGAGATATTAATTGGCTGAGGCCATCCTTAAAACTAACTACTTCTGATTTAAGTCAGATATTACAAGGAAATCCTTCCCCAACCTCTCCTCCTCAGCTGACAATAGAGGCTAGAAAAGCTTTAAAAAAGGTTGAAAGTGCAATTAAAAATGCACAACTTACTAGAGTTAATCCTAAAGAAATAGTGTATTTATTAATATTTCCAACTGTGTATACACCAATGGGAGCCATATGGCAAAGATTGGGAGTTATTGAGTGGATTTATTTAGCCCACTCCCCCCCAAAAACATTAATTCCTTTTCATGATTCTATTGCTCAATTAGTAATTAAAGGTAGAATGAGAGTTTTACAATTAATTGGATCTGAACCTGATATTATAATTATTCCATTTTCTGTTCAACAAAATAATTGGCTTTTTCAAACTTCTAGCTTATGGCAGATAGCTTTTGCTGATTTTCCTGGTCAGATAGATAGTTATTACCCTCGTGATAAAAGTATTAAATTTGCATCATTAACACCGCTTATTTTTCCAAAAATTGTACTTGCCCAGCCCATAGATGGAGCCCTATCGGTGTTCACTGATGGTTCAAGCTCAGGTAAAGCAGGTTTTTATAGTCATGTTCACATAGAGGTAATACAAACTTCATATACTTCTGCCCAAAGAGCGGAGCTTCAAGCTCTCATCTGTGCCTTAAATTACTTTACAAATGAGCCTACTAATATTTATTCTGACAGCTCATATGCAGTCAGAGTTACCAAAAATATTGAAACTTCAGTTATTGGATATACTTCATCACAAGAGTGATTTAAATTATTTCATAATCTACAAAAGGCAATACAAATGCAAAAATACCCATGTTTCATAGGACACATAGGGGCTCACACTAATCTTCCAGGACCTTTAGCTTCAGATAATGACAAGATTGATAAATTAGTAGCTGTGTGTCAACAGATGTCTCCATATGATAGTGCACAAGCCTCACATTCCTTACATCATCAGAATGCTTCTAGCTTATGTAAAAAATTTAATATTACCAGAGAACAAGCTCGTCAAATTGTAAGTCACTGCCCTAAGTGTGTTATTCACTCTCCATCTCTGCCATCAGGGGTAAATCCCTGAGGATTAAAACCAAATCAAATATGGCAAATGGATGTAACTCATATTCCTCAATTCGGTAAGCAATGTTATGTACATGTGATAGTTGATACACATTCCAGATTTATTTTTGATACAGCACGTACAAAAGAAAATACTCAACAGGTAATTTCTCATTGCCTAGCAGCCTTTGCTGTGTTAGGATGCCCTTTACAGATTAAAACAGATAATGCACCAGCTTACGCAAGCTCTTCTTTTCAACAATTTTGCCAAGAATTTCAAATTAATCATAAAACAGGAATTCCTTATAACCCCCAAGGTCAAGACAATGTGGAACGAGCTCATTTATCTATTAAGCTGCAATTACAAAAATTAAAAGGGGGGGAATAGGTTTATGACTCCCCAAAATAGCCTCAACCATGCCTTGTTTGTTTTAAATTTTTTAAAATTGTGACGCAGAAGGTCACACTGCAGCTGAGAGACATATGTCTTCCACAACAACAGGCCCTTTAGGCAGAGTTTTGTGGAAAGACTTACAGACTGGTCAATGGAAAGGCCCAGATCCAGTGATTATGTGGGGCAGAGGTCATGCTTGTATTTTTCCAGAAGGTGCTTTCTGTCCTATCTGGGTGCCTGAACGCACAATCATAGAACCAAGATTCAAGTGACTGAAGATTGACCCAGAGAAGCCCCCATTCAAAAGGAAGAGATATCGAAGAAGAATGAAGAGGAACCAACATGACCCAGCTGAAAAGCTGATCTCATGGGAAGACGTGAAGAAGCTGACAAAACAGGCTTCGCGAATAATTCGACTCCTAGGAAGAAACAAGACTCCATTGATGATGGTAGCTACAGTGATTGCCCTGCTGGGCTGTCAGGTAAAAGGGAGTTGAGCAGACACTTACTGGACGTATTTCCCAGATCCACCCCTGGTACATCCAGCTGTATGGACTGGAGAATCCAGTCCAGAGTTTACTAATGACTCATTCATGATGGGAGGATTTATAGATACTCATATTACTCCCAATCATGTGACTAGATTTAATTATTCTGGCTACAGTGCCCAATTACCTTTGTGTTGGTCCCATGATAAACATGCTGGCTGTCTGAGAGTATCATTTGAGGAAAAGACAGCTGTTGGGAGACCTAGACTGACTAATCATACTATTTATGGAGACTTAAAACCTTATACTAGACCAGTGATTAAGATGGGACTTTCCCATAACAAACCAGTCATTTCTGCAAAACCTCCATGAACACCCCACTGTCCAAATAGTTCTACAATTGAGATTGGCACCTTTCCTAGATGGATAGATTGTGTAAATACCTTTCCAGTACAACATAAGTTGTCTAAAGATAGTGGGTATATTTTAGACTGGTCTCCAAAAATTGATAAGAGACAATTACAAAAAAATTCTGCTATGACACCTGCTGAAACACATGGGGCTAGGCCCCAACTTTCTTAATAAGACACTTATACCACAAGAATTAAAACCAAGTATCAACAAGTAGGATGGATTCAAACTAAAAAGTTTTTTCCTCAGCAAAAGGAATAATCTGTGAGGTGAACACAGCGTCTACATCCTGGGAACAAATTTTTACCCTTCACATATCAGATACAGCTCTAATCTCTAGGGTATATAAAGAGCTCAACGAGATGAGCACCAAAAAAACCCAAATAATCCAATCAATACATGGGCCAAGGACCTGAACAGACACTTCTCAGAAGAGGATATACAATCAATCAACAAATATATGAAAAAATGTTCATCATCTCTAGCAACCAGAGAAATGCAAATCAAAACTACTCTAAGATACCATCTCACTCCAGTAAGAATGACAGCCATTATGAAGACAAACAATAACAAGTGTTGGCGAGGATGTGGGGGAAAAGGGTACACTCATATACTGCTGGTGGGACTGCAAATTAGTGCAGCCAGTTTGGAAAGTAGTATGAAGATTCCTTGGAAATCTGGGAATGGAACCACCATTTGACCCAGCTATTCCTCTTCTTGGACTATACCCAAAGGACCTAAAAACAGCATACTACAGGGACACAGCCACATCAATGTTTACAGCAGCACAATTCACAATAGCTTAACTGTGGAGCCAACCTAGATGTCCTTCAGTGGATGAATGGATAAAAAATGTGGCATTTATACATAATGGAACTCACCACTAAAAAGAATAAGATCATGGCATTTGCAGGGAAATGGATGGCATTAGAGAAGATTATGCTAAGTGAAGTTAGCCAATCCCAAAAAAACAAATGCCGAATGTTTTTTTTTTTTTCTGATACAAGGGGGATGACTCAAAGTGGGGTAGGGAGGGAGAGCATGGGAGGAAGATTACCTCTAGATAAGGAATAGGGGTGGGAGGGAAAGGGAGGGAGAAGGGGAAAAGCAAGGATGGTGAAAGGAAACGGTCATCATTATACAAAATACATGTATGAAGATGTGAATTTGGTGTCAACATACTTTACATACAGAGATATGATAAATTGTGGTATAAAGGTGTGTTAAGAATTGTAATGCAAAAAAATAAGAGAGTTCATGTATAATGGCATAATTTGGTGTGAACATACTTTATATACAGTTATGAAAAATTGTGCTCTGAATGGATAATTATAAATGTAATGCATTCCACTATTGTCATGTAAGAAAAAAAACTACTCTAAGATTCCATCTCACTCCAGTCAGAATGACAATTAACAAGAATACAAGCAACAATTAGTGCTGAGGAGGATGTGGGGGGATAGGTACTCTCATACGTTGCTGGTGGCATTGCAAATTGGTGCAACCACTCTGGAAAGCAGTATGGGGTTTCCTTTAAAAACTTGGAATGGAACCACCATTTGACCCAGCTATCCCACTCCTCAGTATATACCCAAAGTACTTAAAATCAGCATACTATAGTGATGCAGCTACATCAATGTTTATAGCAGCTCAATGCACAATAGCTAAACTGTGGAACTAACCAGATGCCTTTCAATAGATGAATGGATGAAGAAACTGTGGTATATGTAAACAATGGAATATTACTCAGTTTTAAAAGAGAATTAAATCATGGCACTTGCAGGTAAATATATGGAGCTGAGAATATTATGATAAGCAAAGTCAGCCTATTCAAAAAAAAACAACAGGCTGTTTTCCCTGATAAGTGGATGCTGATCCATAATGGAGAGGGGCATGGGAAGAATGAAGGAACTTTGGGCAAAGGGGAAGAAGGGGAGGGAGGGGACATGGGATAGAAAAGAGGGTGGAATGAGACAATATCATTACCCTAGGTACATGTATGACTGCACATATGGTGCAACTCTGAATCTTACACTACCAGAGGAATGAAAAGCTGTGCTCCATTTGTGTATGATGAACCAACTGCAAAGTGTAATGTATAGATAATTAGAACTAATTAACTAATTTAAAAAGCACATTTCTGTGACTGAGGGCGGCAGAAGACCAAGACCAAGGGTGCCACGTCTTAGGGTTTCCTCTGCCACCTATGATCCCACCCTTGTCCTGCCCCAGGGATGCTCTTTGAGGGTGAGGATTTGTAGCCCCACCCCCACTGCCTCTGCTCTCTGTGGCCACAGTCCAGGGGAGATGCTGCTTGGGAGGGTGGGTGACCTCTCCAAAGGCTGTCCTGGCTGGCAGTGGGCCTACTCCCCCCGCAGAGGCCGCAACCCAGGGAGGGGCAGGGCGAACCCAGGGTGGGGCAAGCAGCCACCCAGTGGGCTCACGCCGGTGCCAGGCGCCGCCTGTGTGGGCAGCATAAGGTCCTCACAGGTTGTCTGGGTACCGCCACCTGCTGCGTCCTGCTTCCTGAGCAGGCAGGCTCTGCCAGGAGTAAGACAAGTGGCCTGGAGCAGCCATCGCACAGGCCACCTCAGCCTCCAGTCGCCCTCTGACTCTGAGGCTCGCTGCCCCACGCTGTCGCTGTCGCCGCAGCCAGAGCTCCACGCTGTGGCCACTGTAGTCCCAACCTGGCCACCAGCAATGTCACCACTACCGCCTCTGCACTGGAGCCAGACTCCCGCCACCGCCAATGGATGAGGATGCTCCTATCTGGACGCCTTGCCTACCACTGTCGCCTCCAGACTCCTAAGTTGCCTTTGCCACCGCTGCCATAACCGAACTCCGGACACGGGTGCCTCCACAGGTGCCCAACGCCAAGGCTGGACTGCCCATCGCTGCTGCCTGTGGCTGTCCTCCCAGCCTTTTAGGCCAATTTCCATGCAGCTACCGGTACAACTGGACTCCCCAAACTGCCTTAGGGCTGATGAATGCCCTGCCCACAGATGGATGTCCCTGCTCTCGGATCCTGACACAGCCCCTGCTTGCTGGGAACCTCCAATGTGGAACCCTAATGTGGAACGTTGAGGATGGCTACTGTTGGCTTCTGACCCTGCCACTGGACATCTTTCACAGCCACTGAACTCCTCCACAGGTGCGGCCTACACCTCCAGGCTTGGAGAGGGTGTGGGCATCCCCTTTTATGTTTGCCACCTGTTCATCCTGCTGGGGGGGATTAATTCACTGATTGGGTTAAGGCTCTCTTAACAGGGCCATTTCCCCTCTAAACCTTCTTGCATTGTCTCGCCCATGAGCTTTTGGAGGACACCTAGAAACTCAACCGTATCACGTCTTCATCAGATAGCTTAGCAAGATCTTCTTCATGACTTGCTACAGCTTCTACATCAGCACTTGCTGCTTCACCTTGCACTTGTCTTATATGGAGATGGGCCTCTTGCCTTAAACCTTCAAACTACTTCTTCTTCTTCTTCTTTTTTTTTTTTTTTACTTTTTTTTTAAGTTTATTTTTTAGTTTTAGGTGGACACATCATTTTTATTTTTATGTGGTGCTGAGGATCGAACCCAGTGCCTCACACGTGTGAGGCGAGCACTCTACCAATGAGCTACAGCCCCAGCCCGCACCTTCAAACTTCTTCTGGAGTTTTCTCACTTCTCTTGGCATTAGAACAATCTAATGTTATGGCCTTATCTGGGATTTGGCTTTGGCTTAAGGAACATGGCTTGTTTCATCTGTTCTCCAGACTATGAAAAACTTTATACTTATCAGCTATTTTGCTTTCTTATCATTCACATATGCCCTGGAACAGCACTTTAATTTCATTCAAGAACATTTCCTTTGCATTCTCACTGGGACTAGAGAGGCACAGCTTTTTTTTTTAATAGTTGTAGTTGGACAGCATGCCTTTATTTGTTTAGTTTTTTTTTTTTTTCAGTGCTAAGGATTGAATTCAGTGCCTCACACATGCTAGGCAAGCATTCTGCCACTGAGCTACAGCCCCAGCCTAAGGCACAGCCTTCTATTTAGATCGCAAAACATGGGACTCTTCCTTTTATTTTGACAGTCCAGCCCATTACAGAGTTATTAACTGGTCTGACTTCAATATTGTATCTTAGGGAATAAGAGGATGGCGAGACATGATCTGTGGAGCAATAAGAACACACATATTAAATTTGCTGTCTTATATGAACAGGGTTTGTAGTATCACATGACATTAAATATAGTTAACATCACAGATCACAGTAAGAGATATAATACCCTGAAATCCTCACTACCCTTTAGGCAGTCATCTCTGCTCCATGCACAGCAGACTCTATCTCACCTCCTCTAAGATGGCCTGTGTGTGTCCTCCCCCATAGGACCCATGTGCTCTAAGGGGTCTCCATCTTCAACTACACAGTGCTGGGGGTGGCACAGCCTGGTGAATGGGCCGAACACTTTTGAGTCAATATAAATGTTTTTTACTTAAAATACTTACAATGCCATTCCAAACATTAAAAAAAAAAAAAAAACTAACATCACAAAAAAGAAAATAGTTTCAGGGGGAGGAGGAGGATCACTGTGGTGGGGGATTTGGCACAATGCTCAGGTACTCACATGTGGAGGTGCTCTCAAGGACTTTGGAACTAGGGCAGTGGGAAAACATTCTAGGAGAAGTGGAGGGATTCTGGTCTAATAGTTTCTTGACCCCCTTTCTATGGCATTTGGGTGCCTGAATTTTATGCAGCTACCAAAAAGGTGGCTCTCTTTGAAAGAATGGGAAGATAATGTTGTAAAGGGCCTCTCTCCTTTAGCTAGAACCTCCCATGGCCTCCTGCATGGTGGGCTTCCCAAAGATTGTCGAAGCATGCAGCAGAGCAAAGGGGGCAAAACTGTGAAGCACATGTGTGGGTAGGGGTCTCCTCTCACTTGCTGTCCAGTCTCTATATAAAAAAAGTGTGGGCAATCCAGGCTGAGATTGGCTGTGTTGGAGAGGGATCCTCACAGGGCCTGCCTCTGAGGCTCCAGCTATGATTCTCTTCCTTGGGTACCCAGAATCCCACCACAGCTTGCTTTGTTTCTTCTACAGAATAAACCCCAGACCTCAGTCCTCTGCTGAGAATCAACAGGGTAGAACCTGGGGTTTGCCCCAGCCATCCTCTTCAACAGCCCCCCAAGTGACCACTCTCGAGACAGGAGTCCTCCCTCTTGGCCCAAAGACTACTCACTTCTTGCCTTGAAGGTATTCCTCCTCAACATCTGGCTGGAGGCGTCCATACCTAGAGAAGGCCAGGAGGCTGTCACCTCTAGCATCCTGTGTCCCTCATCTGTCGAGATGCCTGGTGGGCTTGACTAACTTCCTGATAATAACGGGAGCTCAGGAGGGCTGGGAGGTTTGTCTGCACTGCTTCCTAAATGATAGGCCAAGTGCCTGCCAATGGTAGGTGCTTCACATACATTTGAGCCATGAATGAACCCAACCACCTGCTGCCTGGCTACCTCAGGGCCAGGGCTCTCTCAGTTTACCCCAGGGGTCCCTGTTCTGTCTATATGCAGGTTGGAACCCTCCCAGATGCAACCCACAGAGTCTTTCCCAATAGTGGAAACTGCTTTTCCTAAGGCCTCAGAGTAGTGAGGTCTAAGGCAGAGAACTTCCTCACAGGGAGGGAACAGACCCCCAGGGGAAGGCCAGAGCCATTGCCAGCTTGTTTTCCAAGACCAGGCCTGAGGCAAACACTTCTAGGCCTCATCTTACTTGGATTTCTAAACACCTAGGCAGGGTTCTCCTCTGAAAAACCCTACTTTCCACAGAGCTGACTGAGGTTCAGAGTGATGCCCAGCATTCCCATCACCAGGCCAGGAGTTGGCCATGGGCCAGGGCTTGGAGGTGATACACACCTTTTACACAGCAGCTCCAGAGCCTTCTGGGTATTGGCCAAATCTCGTATAAACACAAAAATGCCTGGACATAGCAGGTGTTTGGCTTCTATGGGGCAGGCACCATTTCGTCCTCAAGCTCCTGCAGGATGAGTGCTGTGAGGGTTTCCACTAGACAGGACACATCCACTGATGAGTCTTGGTCATCTTCTCCCTAGGATGGGGGATCAAAGAGGGACATTTTAACAGGGAAACAGTAGCAATTTGCAAAATGAATCACTGCCATACAGTCAAGGGAAAATAAAACAAAAGATTTCCCCTCCATATTCTCAGGAGACATCTCTCTCTCTCTCTCTCTCTCTCTCTCTCTCTCTCTCTCTCTCTCACACACACACACACACACACACACACACACACACACACACACACACCTGGTGAGGCCTGGCACTATTGAGAGTGGAATCTGAGTGGGTAAGACTATGGTCACCTGCAGTGGCCTGTCCTGTCTCCCCTCTGATCTCCTTGTGAAAAATTTTCAGAGTCGTTGGGACCCAGCGCTGATCCAGCACCTCCACACTCAGGAAAAGCCCTGAGACTTGAGCATCAACAGATCTGTAGACAACAAGAGCTCATGGCTCTGGGCTTACTGTCTCAACACCAATGAGTGCACTGGGACTGTTTGTGGACTGTGGGTGCCTAGCTACCAGGGTTCCAAGTTCTGCGTGTTCTAAAGTCAAGGAAGTGAGGTCACTATTTCGAAAACTCCTTTCCTGAGTCCTTTTCTCATACAAGATGGTTCCAACGGCCCACTGGGCTGCAGTCTTCCCATGACATATGCACACGTGCATCCAGTTACACCAACACACCCTGGATTTGTCCTCAGACAGGGCCGGGCTCCCTTGGTTTGGGGAGACAGAGCTTGGTTCAGTCCCATTCCCTTCTTGTGGTTATGTGTGTGGCCCTGAGGAAGTCATTGTACCTTGCAGGACCTCCATAGCTTCTCAACAAGTTCCCCAGGGGTCATTCTAGCATCAGCTTTAGATTTTGTCATCAGGCACATGTGACCATACATACATGGACTCCCTGAGAAACCCCAATGCTGGAGTCATGCATCTGTAATGCACAAACATACAGAGTACATGACATAGGAAGGTCATGCAACTTTACCATGACCTGATTCCCACTGTGACAGAGGGAAATTCAGCTCCTCCCTTGGCCATGGTTCTGTACCACTGGAGAGTTGTAGTCACTTATTTTCAGCAATGGCCTCTCCTTTACCATAGAATGGCCAAAGGCTTTCTGTGAGAATTAGAATTTTCTCAATATCTCTTCTGATTGTATGATGGGGGTACACTCTAGGGGATTTTACCCAAAGCCTGTAACTCCCTCCTCTCTAAGTGGATCCACATCAGCATCTTGTTTCTAAGAAACAGAAATCCAACAAGGGTCATGGGGTATCAATTCCAAGTTTGAGTCATGGGAAATCTAATTTAGTCTGGCTCCATAGACACACAGCAGAGGTCACTGCTGAAATCCCAGAGGTTTGTAGGGAAAGTTGGTGTGGCAACAGGCAGAGACCTGAGGACCCCATGAAATGGCAAGGAGCTGGCATTTCTGTGTTTCCATTTCTAAGTGCCTCCCATAAGTAAAAATGCTTGGGTTAAAAAATTCACTGATGCACAAAATATATAAGAAGCAAGGATGGTGTGAAGTGGCTAAGAATTTGTTCAATGCCATGGTCATAACCACAGGAATGAACTTCTCTTTCTCCATGTCTTTAGGGAAAGGCAAAGTCACTTTCTTTTGTTTTATGTGTAGTTTAAAGCAAAAGTTTCCTCCTATTCTTCAATTAAAATTTGGAGACAAGATCCCAGTAGTATGAACAAAGAAGCATCTCAGGAGGCAATATGGACTCAATAGCTGAGGCTACTGGAGCAGAGAGAAGAACAGACAATTCAGCTTTGAGGTCTGGAGGGGACACTCACTAACCTAATGCATGTTCACTGAGCACCCTGTGCTCACTATTGAATGGAACACAAGGAGCTGATGTCTTTCCATTTCCTAAGGAACTTCAAGATTTAGCTAACTATCCCAGGAGACTCAGGACCATCATCCTTGTGCACATAGAGCTAAGTAGCTGCTCATTACCTTCCCACCAAAGGCGAGAGGCAGATGATGCTAAGTTCTTTGAACTGATGCAGAATTTAAATATTTTTTAATTGTTTATGCTCTCCTGAAAATACCAGTAAATTTATCAGCTTCAAATTACCATAAGAAAGAACTAAAGGGGAGAAGATAAGTTAAGCAAAGACATGATAAGAATTCAACTTCCAAATGACATAAATGCACTTGCAGCTTCTGGGCTTTTTCCTGTTGCTTCCAATGGACAGCAGATTTCATATATGCTGATTGTTCCTTACTGTCACCTGGCCTAACAGGAAAGGCTTTCCTCACACCACAGCAGCTTCACCCAAGCATCTGGATTTACACAGCTGCAAATTTTGAAAAGTAGCTCTAGGGTCTTGATTTAACCTTGAGCAGTCATCTTAAATGTTAACCACCATCTTATGAGATAAGTTTTGCTTTCCTATATTTTCTCTTACCTGAACTCCCCCCACCCCCTTTAGTGATCTACCCCATGGTACCATAACCCTAAGCCAATCCCAGAAGGACATGACCACTTGACTCTGGAAAGCCCCATGGTACCATGGCCTAAGCCAATCCCATGCTCTGATGCAAGCACCCCTGAGCCTATCCCATAGCGACACAGCTACAATTCCAAACCCCTACCCCACAAAAGCTGAACACCCACACATCTCAGGTGGCCCCTCTCTCCATTCTATAGGAAGATGGCCTTTATTTGTCAGCTTTGACAAATAAACTTTTGTGTGGCTCTCTGCCTGATCTCTGTCCTTTATTTCTCACTCATCCGCCTCTAGCTTTCTCACTTTCCTTCCTTTTTGGTGCCAAAACCCAGGATCAGTTTCCCTAGTGTGCCCACTCCCCTCTTTGAGAGTCACTGAGCATCCCCAGGCCCCAATCCATATTCCATTGTGGGCCCGTCCCTGCATTCTGCTGAACGTCCTCTCTGCACCTACCACTGGACATTTCAGGTAAGACCCCTGTCTCTTGTTGAATTAAACAACCTACGGGTCCTGGGAAGTGACCGTTGATTGTCCAGGACTCCCAGGGTTACTGTGTAGTTGAGGCACCCTACAGTCGACTGGGTCTATAGGAGATCTTTTATCTTGATCTTGGGTTTTGAGAAAAAAACACCAAGGATGATTGGGAGTTGTTCCTGGTGAGACTACCTCTCAGCCTTGGATTAATCTCTATGAGCTTCTGTCCTACTATGTGGTCCTGGCTGGGCACCCAAGGGCCTCTACGGGCTCCTGCCCAGATGCTCCCCCAGTGGTGGTGATAACACCCTGAGCATAACTGTCCTCTCAATTAGGTGATATTTGAGACTGGGGAACACCCCACCTCTAAACTCATCTCCTACATCTCATCATAGGTGGCTCCTTGTCCATTCCCTCCCAAAGCCCCTTAGGCTGCCTCCTGGCTGACCTTGGGTCTCTCTCTCTCCCACCCTGGACCTAAAGCCCAAAAGCTTATCAGGTTGTGCAATCAGATCTGGCCTCAATATCCTTTGGATAATGACTCTAAATGGTTGCTTAATGGCACTCCAGATCCCAAAATTATCAGGGATCTTTTCAACTATTGTGAGTATTTGGGAAATTGATCCCTCTATCCCTCTGTCCTTCCTTCCATATTGTTCCTGTGTTCTTCCTGTTGCCCGGTCCTTGTTCTGCTGGCTCTAAAACCCTCTCTTCTTGACCTCAGGACCCACCCGAAGCCCCAGACTTCAACCCCGCTGATGAACCCCCTCTCTACCATTCTCCACCTTCTGCTTCAACTCTTCTGGGACCTCCCTCACCTACTTTCAGTCCACCTGCGACTCTCTTTCACTCTCATATGGCCCCTTCTACCCATCCACACCTCTGCTTTCCTTTTGTGAAGTAGCAAGGTCGGAGGGAGTTGTCTGAGTATTCATGTCCCTTTCTCCCTTAGTGACATCTTCCAAATCGAAAAGAGGCTAGAATTCTTCATCTCCAATCCTTTGGGGTACATTAAGGAATTCCAATACCTAACCCAATAATATGATTTAGCTTTCCATGATCCTATCCAACACTCTCCTACCTGAGGAACACAGGGAAGTTTGGGAGCAGGGTTAGGGAACAGCAGTTTTCCCCAGCTCCTTCCTATGTAAGGATTTAATTGAACTGTAAATGGAAGAAGCCTCATATTATACTAAACCCAAAAGTAAATTGTATGGTATTTTACTAATTACCAGTTGGTCATTTTTTTCTAGGACTCTTGTTTTCTTCTTAAATTCCATATATATATATATATTTGGGCTCATGATTTTGGTCCTAGGTTAATGTTTTTCTGATCTGTTCTATGTTTTTAATTTTTTATTCAACTTTGGAGTTTTTAAACATCTGTAACATTGCAATGGAGATTCACCTATGAAATGCTACAGGGCCTTTACTCTTGTATGTGTGCACACTGTGTGTCGTGTTGTCTGTCCATATGTGTGTGTGTCCATATGTCATGTACATGATATTAAGATTGGCAGAATGAAAATGAGCGCTCATAACGGGTTGTTAATGAAAGTCTAAGACTATGGGACAGTAAAACATTTTCCTAGTTTCTTGGAAAATTAGGTCAAATAAGAATGTTTGGAGATAAGATTAGAGATAAATTGACACCAAGTAACATATTGACATAGGTCTTGTATGCCAGGGTAAGGAATAAGTTTTGAAGGAAGAGGTTCATCTTTTTTAACTTGGAAAGAAGATTTCAAACAACAAAATGTCTGAAAAGACTTGTTATTCATAATAGTTACAGTTAGGAGACTTACCCAAAACATGAACATTAAGGAAGCTGATTTTGACCTGATATATACATTCATACATACACATATGTATAACACCCACTCCATCAAAAAAAAAGATTTCTCATTAAAACAACAACATTAAGCCCAGGAGGAACGATATCCTGTGTTATATCTCTAAAGAATTTAGAGGCATGAGCAATATGGAATCTTTGCTAGCAATTTGGGATTTTGGGGTTTTTTGTTTGTTTGTTTGTTTTGGTACCAGGAGTTGAACTCAGGGGCACTTAACCACTGAACCATACCCTTAGCCCTCTCTTGTATTTTATTTTGAAACAGGGTCTCACTGAGTAGCTGAGGGCCTCACTAAATTTCTGAGGCAGGCTTTGAACTGGTGATTCTCCTGCCTCAGCCTCCAAAACTGCTGGGATTATAGGTGTGCACCACCATGCACAGTTTTTTCTAGCAGTTTCTAAACTTATCTGTTCTATATCTATCTCTTCCTAGTCATTCATTTACTTCCACTTGAAAAGTTAATCAGAATGGGTGACAGCAACAGGAAGACACTAAAGTAGTGAGAGTAGTTTAATGGCATGACTCTTGGACAGCCACATTATGTACGAGACAGTTCATAGTATTGAACAGAAAATCCTCCTTATCTCCCAATTATACCAATTAGGAAACAAACCCACTTAAATTTGTATCCTACAAAATTTCTAACATTGATCTGTCAGATAGGCATATCCATGAAGTAAAAATTTGCTGTCCTTTTGTTTTAAACTACATTATTTTGTTAACAAATCAGTCACCTCTGTTATGCTCGAATTCAGGACCCCCAAAAGACCACCAAAGACCAAGATTGATGTAAACAGCAAAGAGGTGTTTATTGCGAGCTAGCTCGGTCCTCCATGTGCACACAGCAACTGGTGACACTGAGAGGCCCCGAGCCCAGGGTTTGCAGCAGTTTTATACATTGTTTGGAGAAGGCAGGGGCCCCCACATACATCATAGCATCTCTTAGCAAATCATCACACCATGGGAAAATCAAATAACAACTCTAAAACATGATTAGCACATTCACTGGTGGGAACAAGTTAGGTAGGGGTGATTGGTTACTACAAGAGGGGGATTCATTTGAACTGATTGGTTTAAGCCAAGAGGGGTGTTCGTGCTGAACTACATGGTTTCCCAACATGTTATCAACCACCATAAACTACTGGGAGGGTCATCTGGCATCCCAGGTATTTCCTTGTCTCATGCTGATTGGTGGCTACTAGGGGGTTGCTATGGATCCCCACCTAGCCTGACTGAGTCAGGGACACCTGGCACAGCAGGTCTGTCCCATTATTTGTAGATAAACAACTTAGCAGGATGGGAATGTGCCTAGGAGTGCTCTGTGGGTCTTTCCAAGGACAAAGGTGATGTCCCTTCCTTGGATAGGCTTTGCTCTGAGGTAGAGGCTGGTTTTTCACCTCCATTGGCACACAACATTTGTAGTGCTGGAAGTCATGATACACCTACTTCAAGACATTAAATATTCAACTTAATAGGGAGATATTGACAACTAGAAAAGATTTCACTTTAAACCCTTAGTTCTCTAAACTCTCAAAAAAGAATTAAAGAACTGCATAGTTTTTGCAAGGATCCAAACTCAAGTGTGATTTGGGACACAGAGAGTTAAAAATATTTTGGAGGTTAAGTTTGTATAAGAGTCTAAAAAGCCTCTGTTGCTCTAGTTCTAAGGAAATGCTCTCCTTTTTCTAATAAAGCTTTCCACAGAAGACAAACTGTACACAATAAACAAGGTAAGTATAAGGAAGAATTACAGCAGTTCATTAACTTTCAAATAAGTTATTCACTTGGACATGTAACAGAAACTTTATTAATGTGAAGTGTGCTTCAAAATGCTGATCTGTTAAAATTCCATAAAACAAGCCTCAAAATGCAAGTCATTTGTGCCAGCTAAAGGAAATAACTAAAGTAGCATTTCCAGAGGGACTAGGGCAAAGGACAGAACAAACTATAAATCGGCAAGGAAAGAAACAAAACATAGCAGTGTTAATAATTTACCATAGTTACTGCTCTTGAAACCAAAGTAGGATTACAGTTATTATCTCTTTACATTTACGTGTGTTTTCATCATCTCTACAATGAGGTGTTTAGTGTACACTCATGTGTGCAGAAAATCAAAGGCTGCAGGGATTTGTCTTAGAACAGTAATTTTAACTTGTAAATTTATATTTTCTTATTTTGCTTTATCTGCATTATGGTTTCTTAAAGGAAAAACATGGAAATTGGTTTATTAAATATCATGAAGCATTCATTTTCACATTTCTATCATATATTTTATTTATAAGCCTCATTTGTTTCCTGAGCACACTGTTGTGGTTGTTTATTTGAATTCTGAAAGAACAAAAGTAGAACTTCAGAGGAAACCAAAAATAACAAAGAGACACCCTGTTGCCCTGTGAAAAAACACTGGACTTAAGTCAAACACATAGGCCCCAGGCCTAGTTTTCTCTGATGTAGCTGTGGAAACTTATTCAGGTTGTTTAACCTTTGTTGTATCCCTGCAATGGGGATGTCAATACCTACCCGATTCTATCTTACAAAGTGGATATATGAATAAATTGAACTAATGTATGTGGAAGAACATCATAAATTTAAGTACTCTGCAATTGTAATGAATTATTCTTGTACTCCTATGAAACAGCTTGGTATTACTAATACATAGAATTTTCATACTAAACATATTTGATACTCTGGGTGATTGAGCATGAAATCAAATCAGATTTGGCTCAGAGTCATTTCTCCAAAGACATGTAATCATCTTGGTATTCTGGGTAATTTCCTCTAATAAGACCCCCTTTTACACAATGCATTGCAGTGGAGAGGACTTCTGACAGTAAATGAGGCCATGTCTTAATATATTCATATATATAGTATGTCCCAAGACATTTTGGGGCACTAAAAGAACTTGAAAAATTACTAACAGTTGTTTTTCCTTTGGTATTTCGGCAAGATTTCTAAGGAAATTGACAGAGAATAACCAATAACATCATGAGAAAGAAACTAAGGGATGTTTCAAAGTAGCTTTTCAAGACCCCCATTGGGTCCCTGTGTCTCTTACTGTGTAAAAGCAATCCGAAAGAAAGGATGCTGGCTCGAGAAGAGGTTTTGAGTATCTGCCTTTAACTGTTTCTGAATATGAGACTCAATGCCCTCAGATCATGAAAAGCACCTGGATTCACTTCAGAAATGTTTTTATTAATGCCAGTGGAAATAAATATCAAATGAGCCACTTATTTTTTTTTTTTATTTTGGAGGATTAGAACTTTACAAACTATTTTTATTATTACAAATGATCATGAAAGCCCTGTTGGATGGCATTCTAGCTGAAGGGGAAACTGACTTTTTATACTGGTAGGAGATGTCAATTTATTATTGTACTTAGATTTATTGACCATCTGAGGGAGTTAGAAGTCAACAACTGTATCTCTGGTTGATCTTTGCATATTTTAATCCAAATATGGTAAAGGACAGGGCTACAGAGGGGAGTGTCCACATAATAATAAAGGGGTTAGAACTTGTAATAGAAAATGTTTAAAGTTCTCCACTCAAGGGAACTCTGTACTTTGCACTTTGGTTAAATTCTCTTTTAAATTTAAATTTCTAAACTTTTCTTAGGACTTTAAGCTTCCTTTGATCTCCTCTCTTCTGAATTGCAGAATTCAGATAAAACTATTGGTAAAATGACCTCTCATTACATTACTGAAGAACCTATAAAAAAGATTGCTATCTTTGGAGGAACTCATGGGAACCAGCTAACTTCCCATGAGTCCCTGGAAGTTTGAGTCTGCATCCTTAAGTGTTGCCCTACAGACCTTGGGTTGAATTACACCCACATGTCCCTTGTAACTCTGCCCTTTCTTACCTTTTTTGGATGGAACTTTCTAAGAATGAGGGTCCTCCCAATAAAAGCCCACTTCCAAATGTGCTCGCTCTCTCTCCCACCAGCCTCTGGAGACTATCCCTCACTCTCCCATTTGGGGAGCTTGAGGCTGAGAGCAGAAGAGCCGTCCTGAAGTTTGTTTAAAGGTAAAGTGTGTGTCTGTGTTTTATTTGGTGTCCCTGGAAATTCACATGAGTGACCTGAAGTTTAGCTGCCCCCCATGGGCCAGGGGCAGCAATGAGCACCTATGTTTGACTATGTTTTGAGAACTTGAATTAGCCAGGGTGAAGAATGGGAAGGGGAGGGGAGAAGCATTTAATGATTTATCCCCATAATAAATAACAAGTGCACCATAACTACAAAGAAATTATAAAAAGATTAATGGAAAAGTTTTGTAAAAGATTGAAATGAAATGGCAAATTCTGTTTGAAATGTCCTACCTGTGACTAGCCACATAAATGAACACATTATTTTGCAAGAATACCAATGTAATATCAGTTATGTGGAATCAAATGGAGAAAAAAAGATTTTTCATTTATAAAAGTTTTAGATGTTTTCACTTCCCTTACAGATTTTTCATATCAAAGTTTTGGGTACTGGTTCTTTGTATGCTGTATTCTTATTGACTATTTATGTTATCTTAGCCACAGATGTTGAAAATCTAGCCTCTACCTCAGAGCAAAGCCTGTCCAAGGAAGGGACATGACCTTTGTCCTTGGAAAGACCCACAAAGCACTCCTAGGCACATTCCCACCCTGCTAAGTTATTTATCTACAAATAACAGGAGAGATCTGCTGCACCAGGCATCCCTGACTCAGTCAGGCTAGGTGAGGGACCATAGCAACCCCCTAGCAGCCACCAATCAGCATGAGACAGGGAAATACCTGGGATGCCAGATGACCCTCCCAGTAGTAGTATGGTGGTTGATAACATGTTGGGAAACCATGTAGTTCAGCACGTACTCCCCTCTTGGCTTAAACTAATCAGTTCAAAGGAATCTCCCTCTGGTACTAACCAATCACCCCTACCCAACTTGTTCCCACCAATGAATGTGCTAATCATGTTTTAGAGTTGTTTTATGATTTTCTCTCAGTGTGTGATGATTTGCTAAGAGATGCTATGATGTATGTGAAGTCCCTGCCTTCCCCAAAGAATGTATAAAACTGCTGCAAACCCTGGGCTCGGGGCCTCTCAGGGTCACGGTTGCTGTGTATGCACGCAGAGGACCGAGCTATCTCACAATAAAAACCTCTTTGCTGCTTACATCGATCTTGGTCTCTGGTGGTCTTTTGGGGGTCCCGAATTCCAGCATAACAATGTTATTAATCTTTTTCTTTCTGCTAAGAATAGCAAAGAGATATCAGAGGATTTGCCATATGAAGTGAAAAGGGCTCAAGATGTAAGGGTAAAAGAAATTGAAGTTAAAGCGTAAAAGTTAAAGGGTAAAAGACCAGGTGTTGTAAAAGTTTCTAAGCTGCAAGGTCTGAGTTAAAATGTAAAGGAGGTATTGTTAGGTTTCTATGCTACCTGCAAAACCCGAAATTTCTGTAGCTGTTAAGACAATGCTTAGAACCGCCCAGTAAATATTTCCCCTGACTATTTGGTTGTTTAGGGCTCTGTGTGGTCGCACATAGGCATTACAGGGCCTGGACCAATCAGTTTAAATGTAACCCCCTCCTTAGGAATGACCTATCATTCCAGCCTGACCTGTTCCTGCCAATGAATGAACTAATCATGTTTAGGAGTTGTTGTTCAATTTTCCCGTGCCTCATGATGATTTGTTCTGATGTATACAAAGCCCTCCGCCCTCCCCAAAAAGTGTACTTAAGCAGTGCTCAGCCCCTTCTCGGGGCTCTGGGCTGCTTTCCCTTCTTGAGTGGGCACGGAGCCCCAGCATGCTGGTTCAATAAATCCCCCTTCTGCCAATTGCATGAGTGGTCACTTGGTGATCTCTTTCTCCGACGTTTTGTGGCACCCTTACAAAGAAATAAATAATTTATTTGGTCTAAAAAGTAGTGAAGATTCCTATGACATCATTTTTTATTTCACAACACAAGTTCTAACATGGGATGCAAACTTATTCTTGAAGATTCCAGGAATGACTTTTTAATTCAGATGTTTCATTATATTAAGGTAAAGTCAGTGTTATTAATTTATAAGTTCACCTAAGTCAATTATAAGTGTGAAACAACCAGAACAGGTTCAGGAAGTAAGGCCCAAGAGAAATGGGATCTATTTCACAGCTGGGCTGGGAGGCTGCATGGGAGAGGCTGTACCCAAATACAGAGGTGGTGGTGACAGGCAAGAGAAAAGGAGAAACAAGTAAAATAACAAATATAAACAAAATGATAAGACCTTGTAGATGTTTGTGCTTATAAAATTATAAATTTTATTCCAAAAGCCACCAATTCATAAGCTATTTGATAAAAAAACAAGTAAAATGAATATCAGAGTTTTAAATGGTATGGTTGAAATATCAAAATTATAGGGTTTTAGGAAGCTCAAAATATTGTCATTTCCAGTGGTAAAGACATTGTCTCCCTTTAGTCCTGGCCTTGTCACCATTTGATTGGGATTACCCAACACACACCCAATCTTTTGTCACATACTTCATAAAGCTAATCATTTTAACACTTAGGAATCTGTGAGATTAAAAATTCAGGTTTCCAGTGCCTTTAACTAAAGAAAAAAATTCTAGAAAATAGCAAACAAGCAAAAACACAAATAATGGATTTTGTATTTGATTTTATATAATAGATGTTCTTCCTTCCTGAGAGCTAAAATGGTTTAGTGGGAAAAGTTTGACCCAGGTAGCCAGAAGCTGGGTTTAAGTCTTGGCTTTCTCCTTCACTAACCTTGAAGAAGAAGTTCAACTCTCAAAACAGCTTTCTTCATTTTATAAACTTGACAGAAAAATACTCACCCCATATGGCTGCTAAAAGCTTTAAATGAGAAAAAGTATTCAAAGCATTTAGGCTAATGTCTTCCCTGTGGTGAGGGTTAACTATTACTTTTGTTCCCCTTGACTTCTGGACATTAAGTTGGTAGTGGCTGTGTTGGGAGATCCTTATGCATCTGTTCTGTGTTGCTTATTCAGGAGAGCTGAATGCTTCTGTTGCCAGACATGGAAGCCTCAAAGTTGATTCCCAGTTATCAAAACCAAGAGACCTGACTCAAATTTTTATTCAAATAAGCAGGATGAAGGGGAATCACCTGACATTCGTAGAACCTGAATTACAGAGGTAGAAACAGAGCTTTTTAAGGGACTAAATAAGTTAAATAGTAAAGGTAACCAATGATGAAAACCAAAATAACTGAATCCATTCAGAAGGAAATTTTATTTCCTATTCTTTGGTTATGGCTCTGGAGAATTGTTTAATGTACATTTGAGGAATTACAGTGACCTGAGAGGCACTTCTGGCCCTGTGGGGAAGAAGTGGTTGTAATGAAAGGTAAATAAAAATATATGCCATACCCCGGATGCAATGTCAGCCTTGGCTCCTTTGGAAAATCCATACTTTAGATGTCCCAGGCCCTCAGCAAGGATGGCCTGGCTCAGCCTTGCAGAGTGGAGAGGAGGTAAGGGCCACATTCAGCCCTGGTCAGAGGTACAGTGGAGGCATCTACCAAGCGCTTTCCAGGTCAGTTTGGGCAGCAGAATACACAAGTCTAGGCTGCTTCTGCTGGCTTCCATCTCCCTGCTCACAAACTGCAGAGATGCCGGCCTGGCTCTGGGGCTGACATTGATATGCTCAAGATCGGGACCCCCAAAAGACCACCAGAGACCAGGATCAATGTTAGCAGCAAAGAGGTGTTATTGCGAGCTAGCTCAGTCCTCCACACACACAGCAACTGGTGACCCTGAGAGGCCCCGAGCCAGGGTTTGCAGCAGTTTTATACACTCTTTGAGGAAGGCAGGGACTTTACATACATCATAGCATCTCTTAGCAAAAAATCACACACTGCAGGAAAATCATAAAACAACTCTAAAACATGATTAGCACATTCACTAGCAGGAACAAGTTGGGTAGGGGTGATTGATTAGTACCAGAGGGGGATTCGTTTGAACTGATTGGTTTAAGTCACCAGGGGAGTACTGCTGAACTACATGGTTTCCCAACATGTTATCAACCACCATACTACTACTGGGAGGGTCATCTGGCATCCCAGGTATTTCCCTGTCTCATGCTGATTGGTGGTTGCTAGGGGGTTGCTATGGGTCCTCACCTAGCCTGACTGAGTCAGGGACACCTGGCTCCCCAGATCTCTCCTGTTATTTGTAGATAAACAACTCAGCAGGGTTGATCTGTGCCTAGGAGTGCTCTGTGGGTTTTTCCAAGGACAAGGGTCAAGCCCCCTTCCTTGGACAGGCTTTTCTCTGAGGTAGAGAATGGTTTCTCAAAAATGGAGTCACATCAATTTCTCAAGGTCTCCTGTGCGTCTCCTTGCAGGCCACCTCTTCCTCCTGCTCTCACCTTCTCCACCTTCCCCAAGGTTTCCACAGTGACGTGTGCTGTTTTGTAACACAATAAAGGAAGAATTTAATTGCAGATAGAATGTTTTTCCAAAGACCCTGAGTGTGAATTAGCAGCCAGGGTCACCTGGTCACTGTTGTGATGCCTAATTGACCCCACAACTGGGGCCTCTGGGAGCCTGCCCCCAACCATAGAAGGTATCCCAGCAAAAACTGCAGGATCCACACTTTTGATGGGGGAGGATGAGGCAGAGGAGATGTGGGATCCCTTAGCTCTACCATTGGAGGAAGGGTCTGGGTTTGGGGAACACACTCAGGTGTAGGTACCCCAAGGGTGAATGAGGAGAGGTTCAGGGCTCAGATAGCAAAGTTCTCCAGGCATGCAGCATTGGGAGGGTGGGGAATAAGGTTGGTCTGAGCACCTATTTTGAGCCCCACATCCTCACAGATGACCCCAGTGACCTTCATGGTGGACAGCCCCAGAGCCCTGGAGAGAAGTAGAGCCCCATGAGGGTGAAAAACCAGCCTCTACCTCAGAGCAAAGCCTGTCCAAGGAAGGGGGAGTGACCTTTGTCCTTGGAAAGACCCACAGAGCACTCCTAGGCACATTCCCACCCTGCTAAGTTGTTTATCTACAAATAACAGGAGAGATCTGGGGAGCCAGGTGTCCCTGACTCAGTCAGGCTAGCAATCCCCTAGCAGCCACCAATCAGCATGAGACAGGGAAATACCTGGGATGCCAGATGACCCTCCCAGTAGTTTATGGTGTTGGAAAACTATGTAGTTCAGCACATACACCCCTCTTGGCTTAAACCAATCAGTTCAAACAAACCCCTCTCTTGTAGTAACCAATCACCCCTACCCAACTTGTTCCTGCCAGTGAATGTGCTAATCATGTTTTAGAGTTGTTATTTGATTTTTCCCGCGGTGTGTGATGATTTGCTAAGAGATTCTATGATGTATTTGGGGGTCCCTGCCTTCTCCAAAGAATGTATAAAACTGCTGCAAACCCTGGGCTTGGGGCCTCTCAGGGTCACCAGTTGCTGTGTGTGCACGGAGGACCGAGCTAGCTTGCAATAAACACCTCTTTGCTGTTTACATCGATCCTGGTCTCTGGTGGTCTTTTGGGGGTCCCGAATTCGAGCATAACAAGGGGAAAGGGGTCCTGGGAAGTTGGACAGTGGACTGTAGCCAGGGAACCTGGAGTCTGGGGCTGGGCAGGAGGGCAGATGCTGACCTGGGACCTTCTTCCACTGCAAGCCCACTCTGGTGGTGAGCCTGGCAGGACCCAGGCAGGTGCTTCAAGACTCCAGGTCAAAGCTTACACGGAACCACTCTTTCTAAGCCTGTTTTGTTGCTCAAATTTGCCTTAAAAAGGATCTTTTGACACTGACTCTTAACAGTCTATTGCTTCCCCTCTGAGGAGGGATCAGGTCAGACCAAAGCACAGAACAAGTCCATCCCAGTGACATGGGCCCAGACCACTTGATGGACAATCAATGATGTCTTCAGAAAATGTTACTCAGAGATGGGGGAATTGTCAGAATGAAGATGGCCACATGCCAACCCTACCCAAAGCAGGCCTTGCCCAGGCTCCAGAGCAGGGTTCCCACATTCTCCACTAGGTGGAGCGAGTGGGCATCTCTGCCAGTTGGCTTTGCCCTCACAAGCTCTGGGTATCCTTGAGGGGATCTCAGCCCCACAATAAAGGGCCAGATGACTGGGAGCCCCACATTCCTCAAGACTGCAGGATGGACAAGACAGGGGGACTGTGACAGGGCTCAATTAAACTCAGAAAATTTTAAAGAAGTTCCAAATTGCTTTTTTCTCAGTCTCTGCCATTTCCTGCCAAGGTCCCAGCTCCCTGCAGGTACCCATCTTATGCCCAGGATGGAAGCTTTGACTAGGCCAAAGCTCTGGCCCAGGAAGAAATGCAGGGCTGGAGGGAACTGACCATGCTCCCAGCTTCGTTCCTGTGGATGGCAGTACTTCTGTGGGAGAGCAGAGGCAGATCAGATTCTTCCTCTATATTGGCCAAATTGTGATTAAATTCATTTTTCCTTGCTATATTGTGTCCTCTTATTTCTGATGCTGGAGGAACCCCACCCATCCACTCACACACAATGCAATCAGCAGGGACTCCAGATTCTTGGGCCCAGAAATACAAAGATCCTCACCTGTGCCTGCTTACCTGCTGGCACTTCCTAGCCCATTGACCATGAGCTCCTCACTGAGGTGCTATCCATGTCCCCAGCGCAGCTGGTGGCCATGAGCAGCCTGGGCCTGTGGTGTCTCAGCTTTCAGGGTCTCCTTAATCCCCTCCTGGACTTCTCACCTTTCTTCCCTTCTCCCCTGTATCAGACCGCTACTGCAAGTCTTCTTAAAGGCATGGATCCCCCCACCTGCGTGGACTACCCCAAGCTGCTCCTGGGCTTTGAGGTGGGTAGCTGGGGCACAGTCAGGGCTGGAAGGAGAGTTCAGAGAGGAGGGCCTCTGAGCCCCACCCTGGAGGCCTACCCCATGGTCAATATCCCCTTCTTCAGTTCTGCATTCTGGGAGGCAACAGCTGGAGTCCAGCCCACTGGAGAAATGTGAAGGACATGGGGCAAAATCCTTGGGAGGGAAACCCCTGGCATCTGGGTGAGCAGATGGAAAGGCCTTTTGGGTGAGGGGTGAAGAGAGCCCATAGCTCTAGGGCATGGGGATGCTGAGTTGTGCAGTATGGCTGCTCTCCTGTGGGCACCTAGGTGTACCCTGCCTGACAGACAGAACAAGGGCTGGGACCCTGATCCCTTGGTGAATCACCAGAAGGAGCTGGGGCAGGAGGGTCTCAGCAGGGCCCAGGAGGATGAGACCCAGGGTGGCATGAGCCCCTCCTCCAGGACCCAAGGCCCCCCATGGCCATCCCACACAGCACAGATACTATGATTGACAGCCACAGGACACAGAGACACATGTGCACAGAACTTTCCATACACTGACCATATAATGAGCCACAAAAAGCTTCAATAACATTCAAAGTATGGTGTGGGTATATAGTATAATGTGTATGTATGTGGTATGTGTGAAGTATGTGTGTGATGTGTGCATGTCGTGTGTGTGCTGTGTTTGTGTGTGGATAGTTGGGTGCTGTGCATGCTGTGTGTTGTTTCTACAGCACAGTTTGGACAGGATGGTGGGTTTCTTGGCATGTAAGTTGTAGTACTTGGTGTTGAGTGGGTGTATGTGACGTGTGTGTCTTGGGTTGTATAATGTGTAAGGAGGTGTGTGTGCACATGGTGTGTGCATGTGTGTTTTGTTCCTCAATTCCAATTCCAGGGTGACTGTGCCTTTGCAGAGCCAGACCCTCAGGATCAAGGCCAGCAGAGCTGGTGCCACCCTTCCCTCTGGTGGTGAATGGCAGTTATGGTGATAACAGTGATCCCTGTGTCCACAGGACAGTCTGTGGCAGACAAGGAACCCCTGAGAATGACATATAAGTCAAGGCCCAAGTGTCCACCCCAGAATTCTAGTGTCAAGATAGCAGTTGGCTGATGGGGCCTGTGCCCAGCAAGAGCATAGCTTCCGGTGGCCTCATGGAGGACAAGTTCAAAGCCCTACTGCCTTCCCTGTGGCCATCCCGGGAAAGCCTCCCACAGCTCTGCTCATGCTCATGCTCACAGACCCCAGAAGCAGACTCATGTGTTTCTGAAAAGGCCACAGGGATGAAAAGCCACTGAAATCAAGATGTGTTCAGTGGCCATGTTTATAATAACTGCGATTCTGCAGCTGCAGCCTCAACTGCTCACACCCAGTAGAGACGGGTGAAGTAGGAAGCCAGGGCATGCTCGCCTCTGGCCAGTGACTCTGACAAAGGCTCTGGGGAGACAAGAGGGTCACTCTCCATACCTTCCCCACTCTTATTCCACTGCTCAAAGCTTCAAAGCCTGAGATGGGGGAGGGGCGGCCCCAGTTGAGGTCACAGGAGGGTATTCCTGGGGTCCCTTTCCAGCCTGGGAGCTTCCTCCTCTGCATCTGGGGTGACACCTACTAAAGGGAAGGGTCTTGACCAGGATGGGTCCCTATTCTGAGGCTCCTGGACCAGGGTGCCCTCTATGAAGGGAATGCCATCTTTCTTGCTGGATATTTTTGGTGTCCCCCTGCACACCCTCCAAAAACACCTACAGTGCTATGATTGCCCATGTGGATATGTAGAACATACATGGGGTTATGAGTCACAAACAGCCCCAACAGCACCCCATCTGCTATGAATCCTTCTCTGTCCCCTTTCCTGCTGTTTCCAAGGATTCAAGTCATCATGTGGCCTTGGCAGGGGTGGGTATGGTGTGGCAGAGGGAAGGAGGCCATGCAACTGCCAGGAGAAGATAAGCCCCCATCCGGGTGGCAGGGCAGGCTCTGCTGAGACAGCAGGGTGCCAGCCACCAGGGCAGCCATGGGATGGCAGTTGAAGCAGGAGAAATTAGAGGCCTGGGCCACTTCCCAGATGCCTCTGTCCTGCCTATTAGGTCCAACTGACCCCTGAAGAGTCAGT